>NC_063212.1:20502438-20504938 GCF_017589495.1 Alosa alosa | reverse complement strand
CTCACTTTTCTGGTAGGCCTATCAGAAAAAAAACTGTGAAAAGACAAAATGTACTGAATAAAAAAGAATGTATTCATTCCTCCCAAGATGTAACTGCCATTGACATGTAAGACATACAGTAAATACCTAGCAAGATACAGTACATTTCATTGAACTACAACTTGAAATAGACCTAGACAGTAAACACCTTTTGTACTGTTTTTTCTCCACCAAATAGGCAATACAGTACTTTGTCTAAATGTGCATTAGATCCATACTTGCAAATAGCAACACAGAACAGACATCTCTTATGTATAATGAATGATTGCTGATTGAAGAATTGTGCAAAGGAGTTTCACACAGGTGTATCAGAGATTCAGACTTATGCAAAGGAATCTATACCACCTGTGAAAAGATGTTTTCCTTTTGTTTAGCATGGGAAAACCAATAGAGTTTGGGGCTTTTGAATGACACCTGTGTTAACTGTTTTGCAAAAGGGTGTGAGAAGTGTGTGAACCCAATGAAAATGTGTGAACACATTCGCAAGAGATGACTTCTGCTGTGCCAAGAAAGTAGTCATGAAGACCAAGTGGGTTCTAGTTTACTTAAGCAGGTAAAAGCGTGTGTCTGTGTGTGTGTGTCTGTGTGTGTGTGTGTGTGTGTGTGTGTGTGTGTGTTGTGTCTGTGTGTCTGTGTGCTGGGACTTCTCAAAATGTACTCTTAACTTGATGTCAGAGTTCAGCTTGATAGACTACGAAACACTTGAAAAAACGGTATAGAATCTCAGCTCTTCCACATGTGGCTTAGACACCACTGCATGAAAAGTGTGATTTTCGTCCCCGTAAAGGACCGGAGATCTCCCTCATTTTCGGTAGTTGACGACAATTTGCAACCCGCGCTTGTCGCCGTTTGTCTGTGCCACAAATTGTCGGAACCGGACAATGACGTATGTGGAGAGCTTTTAGAGTGCTAATGGTCCTAATTAGCATATGAATGCATGCAGCGAAACCGCGGCTGGCCAGGCCTGGCTTGAATATCCTTACTTAGTATTGGATGAAACCACTACTTTCAAACAAGAAAAATCACTCGTGATTGGCAGCAAAACCACACCTGGCCAGGCCAGGCTTGAATTTCCTTACTCAGTATTGGATGAAACCACAACTTTCAAACAAGTAAAATCACTTGATTGGTTGTGATTGGTTGTATATATCCCATATATATATATGCATATATATATATATATATATATATATATACACACAGCTGATATGCTTTATGTGAAGCACAGTGTTTTGGTGTCAGCAGAACGACTTTTCTTAGAAAACTGTACAGTGGTGCCTCTGTCTCCATTCCACCAGACAATCTTGGATGTGTCTGACAGACATGCAATGTTGACAATGTATCATCAGATGTACCCTTGTGTCACTGATGTTGACTGTTTTGCCATGACATGCAAACGGGTAACATATATGAATGTAACTTACTCAATCGATGGATCTAGAGCAGACAGGTCAGCATATGTATATGCTAAGTGGTGTGGAAACACTAACAGTTTTGAGGAACCCATCCTTGACCCTCTAGCAGAACTACGACCAGCTATTATAAAGCAGTTTATAGTTGTTAATGTTGTGTCAAAGGGTACTGCATTTAAACATGTTATTGCACAAGTTTCCTGGCTTTATCCCTTTTATGGAAAGCCAATAGAAGTTTGCAGGGAACAGACACGTCATACCCAGCATCATTTCTGCCAGTTGAGCGCATTGCTGGGAGATGTGTGGTTAATACATCCTCTGTGCATTTAAGAAAAGGTCACTGTAGTCATGCCACTATGTACAGTAGTTGAGCTCTAGGAGACTGTGATCTCTGCAGACCCCTCATTCTGATTCTAATGTTGTTTGCATGGAATGCACATTTTACCAGCTGATTCTGATTAAAACTAATTTTTTAAATAAATTATTTTGTGTATCTTTTTTACATAACATTTGACATTGCTAATGGCATACACAGTAATCTAGCATACTTTAATTAAATAAATCAATTCAAGCTAAAATGTAAGAGTCTATAATTAGGCTATACTGAGCCTGATCTATTTGTACCAGAGATTTTTCTTACCTTTTAGAAAAATGTCACCTGGGGTAAAACTCCCCCTTTTTGCATTTGTATAGCTCATAGCATTTTCATTTTACATGTTAAAAGCCTCCCTAGAATTAGGAGGGGGGTCATGGGGGGACAACTGCCAAGCAAGGCCCACGGCAATTTCTGACAATTCATGGCAGTTTTCGGCGTTGCCTGCAAATTACCGTGAACAGCCGTTAACCTGAACTTCCACGACAATCTACAGTGCCGCATAGTGACGAAAATCACACTTTTCATGCAGTGCACTCTGCCTACCAATTTCTTCAAAACTGATGTCCTTCACATTGTAAATGTATCATTGCTGTCTGGCACTTTTCCTAAGTCACTGAAAACAGCTGTTGTAATGGCAATTCTCAAGAAGAATAACCTGGATGCCTCCATGCTA
>NC_063212.1:20487438-20492438 GCF_017589495.1 Alosa alosa | reverse complement strand
CTTGTCTCGTGCCTACAGTAACTCAGCACTCACTGTTAGCTTAGCATTAGCCTAGTCTAGCATTAGCTTAGCATACTTCATTAAGATGGTCTGAGCCAACTAACCTGTAGCTCCCAAAAGTGACAAAAGAACTCCAACATTTTCCTATTTACATGTTGTGAGTGGTATTGTTACAACATGTACAAATACTAATGTAAAATGAGACACTTCTGAGCATCTACATACTTGGAACTATATTCTCGTTCAGGCAAAGCACTGCTACTTGGGATTCACTAAAGTAAAACCAGAACTTTTCAGGTTCTGTATGCAAATCACTCCGCCCGTCACAGTACGGAGACAAGAAGGGTCTGTATCGTCTCATCTTATCTAGGAGAGATGGTAAATAAGCTAATTTTCCAAAATGTTGCCGTGTTCTTTTAAAGCAAGGCTTTATGCACAGAAATGATCTTATGTGATGCACACATCACACAGTGTAGGTGCCAGTGTTGTAGTCTAAGTCCGAGTCAAGTCCAAGTCATTAAAAAAAAATTCAAGTCAAGTCTAAGTCGAGTCCAGTACTCTGAGTCGTCCGAGTCAAGTCCGAGTCGAGTCCCTATTGATCAAGTTGAGTCAGAGTCCAGCACTAAAGTAAGCATACATGTTGTTAAACTTCAAAAAACAAAACTTGTGGCGCAGCTCATAGGCGCGTCCTCACCAGCGTCTTAATGGCGACCGCTATGAACTTGCATTTTACCGTTCGAACTCTACTGCTCATAACTACTGTACACTCCCTGCCCTGCCGTTATTAGATATCTAAATGATTCATTCCCAACGCTGTGTGTATTGTTAGCGTGTGTAGAAACGGATGGGTGCACACATACCGTGAAAACCGCACAAACCATTTCACTCACGTTTTATTCATTAATTCACTGGCAAGTTGTTGGGAGAGCGGTAACTTTTAAAAGGAGTTTGTCCACTGCTGTGGTAGCGCTGCCTGGTGCTTCTTAGGGAAGCGCGCTCCAGCTATATGCTTTAGGTGCGTTCGCAAGTGTCGTGGTTTCACCCTTGCGAATTATAGCCTAATGGCATATTACAAAAAAAAGTCTAGTCCTCATCTCAATTTGCGAGTCTGAATGCACGAGTCCGAGTCCTAGTTCGAGTCATTTAGTTTTCAAGTCCAAGTCAAGTCACAAGTTGCTAAATTTAGCTCATGACATGTTAGCAGTTATATGTTTCTTATATTAAAAAGGAGATATCAACAATGACAAGCCACCTGGAATCTGCCAGCCTCCCCTCTCTCTCTCTGGTGTGAACTACAGATCCATTTCCAATTAATTACGGTAGCCTAAGTAACGTTATATCTGCTTCATGGACCCAAAAAGTATCATCATTGCATGTAACACGGTGTTGTTGCATTTTGGCATCATAAACGTTCTTGAAGAGTGAAAAGCAGTTTGCATTAAAGCTACTCCTATTTATTGGCAACATTTTGGTACTCTGTCCCTTGGTGCCCTAGTGCATGATGCGCATGGAGGGAGTGGCGGTTCTGTGGAGCCTATGTTGAAACATTTCCGATGGTCTCTTACTATAATTGTCCTGATGCACTCCTTGACACCAACACTATCCCACTCGCTTTGGACTCCTTTTCCCGCTTCTGTCCTTTTCACAGAGCAGCTACTAGACAGGCATGTGTAGCTACAAAGTGGGGTCTGGGGTCATAGCTGTGATTGCGTGGCAGTTGCCAGGTAATAAGGTAAACCATACTTCTGCTGTCAATCAACAAAAAGCATGCCTTTTATGTCTGTACATGGGCTACATAGGATTTGATGTCCAACCAAGAAAAAAAAAACGAATAGCCTTTTCATTTGAAACTAGCAGAAATTCCAAGTCATTCATCATTCATAAGTTCATTTTCACCAAAAACTGGGACAATTCATGTCCTGTAAAATCCAGTACAGTACGTGTGGCAACCCATGTGAAATCAAGTAAAATCACTGAATGTACCTTGAAGTATGAATCTGCTGAAAGTGCTGGAACATTCTAATGCATTGTATTACGCATGCACACACACACACACGTACACGCACACACACACACACTCTAATATCTCGGAGTGAGATACTCGTTGACATGCTGCTGTGTAAAAGGAGGGAGGAGAGAAAGAATGAAAGGATGAAGAAAGAGGAATCTCCACTAATCTCTCGCTTCCCCTCCTACCCCTGAACCACCTCATCAAGGGAATTAAACTATGAAGTCGCCAAGAGAGTGAGAGAGAGAGAATAAGAGAGTGAGAGAGAGAGAGAATAAGTGAGAAAGAGAGAGAGATAGAAAGAGAGTGTGGATGTAAAATGAGAGGAAGAAATCATCACTAAAATAATAATGATCAGCGCAAATCGGGTTTAACACATTAGTCCTGGAAGGAGTCTGGGCAGCAGGGATAGAGAAAGGGAGGGAAGGAGAGAGAGAGGGGGAGAGATGGAGAGAGGGAGAGAGAAGAATGGAGAGGGAGGGATTGAGGGATGAAAAGACTCGATTAATGAGATTCGATGAGGCAGCAGTATATCCCTCTCTCCCCCTCCCTCTAACCCTTCTCTCTCCCTCTCCCTTACTCTCTCTCTCTCTCTCTCTCTCTCTCTCTCTCTCTCCCCCTCTCCCTGGGCCTCCTAATTGGTTTTAGGGCAAGCCTTGGCACCAGCAGAGACGCGTCTTCTTCAAATTAGCCCCATCTGATTAGTCATATGCCTCTCCTTCTCACCCTCACACCTCTGCCGAAACGAGGGATGAAGGAAGAAAGGAAAAAAAAGAGAAGAAGGTAGAGAGGGGCGACTCCAGAGAGACGTGCGAGAGCTCTACGCCGGCACTGTGTTTTTTTACCGTCCCAATCAAAATGGCTGTTGGGAGGGACAAGTCTCCCACAGTGTCTGTTTATGACCAATCGTCTGTTAGGCTCTTGATTGAGAAGTGTCCAGTCAATCTAAACAGCATTAGAGTCGGTGTAATTGGTCGTCGCTGTGGACAGGAGAGGGAGATGTTTGTATGAGGTGATGTCGATTGACTGCTCCCGTGGCTCCTTTCTGTTGGTGGACGGACTCACACCTGATGTTTATTAGAGTATTTTTCCCTGCGAAAGCAATAACAGAACCCCTACACAAACTAAGACACACACACACACACACACACACACACATACACACACATACACACACACATTTTCAGAGAAAAGTTTGGTGTGTTGGAGGTGCCTTTAGAATGAAACAGCTGATATCCTGTGAGAACACAACTCAACTGGCCCTCGTGGCACTCTACTGCCCCCTACTGGCGGTAAGGTGTCCTTAGGATGAATGATGCGCAAAACTCAGTAGAAACAGTTAAAGTGTGTAAAATGTGTATAATCTTTTTTTTCATATTACTGAAATAATAACACACTCAAACGCTTTTATAGCATTAGAGAGGCCGGTCTTTTTGATGTTCCTTGTTAAAGTTCTCCCACGCTTTTCTTAATTGAACTTATTGATTTGTTTCCAACTGGTACAGTAAATGAGGAATGTGTTTTGATGTCCTTTTCCACATTGTTTACCAGTGCAGTGTTTTGTTGTGATAGGGCAGTGAAGAGACTGACAGGAAGTGAGTAGGAGAGAGAGATGGGGTGGGATTGGGACATGGCTCGGGCCGGACTCAAACCCCGATGCCCGTGGGCACTTGGACTCGGGTATGGTACGGGTGCTTTAGCGCCCCTAAGGAAGATTGCTGATGTCAAGCTGGTGTGCGATGACTCTGGTGAGCATTCACTGGTAGTGGTTAGTGAGGTTCCCCCTTCACTGTGAAGAGCTTTGAGTGTCTAGAAAACTGCTATATAAATTGAATGTGTTGTTGTTGTTGTTGACCTATGCCCTATTGTTTGTTAGTGTGGTAATACATTCAGATGGTAAGCCAGTGATGTTATTAGTGTAGTTCCACCAGTGTGAGCCTAGACCTAGTGTAATGCTACTGTTTACCACTGCTACTAGCTCTTCACTACCAGGCCAGATCAAGCTACCCGTTCTTGCAGGGTGCATACAGTGCCACTACATAGTCAGACCGATATGGGAAAACTCTTCTGTCTGACACTTTGTTAAAGCAGCACTAAGCAAGTTTTACCTCAATATAACAGCTTCAAAGTAATGCAAAGTAATGCAAAGTAATTGGTATGGTAAACAAAGTTGTAATAGGGAGAATCATGCACCTAACATAGCCGGCAGAGGCCCGCAGGTGGAGTACCAGCCGCGCTGAGTACAATTTGGCTGACGGCGAGTCAGAGACATCTCGTGAATATCGTGAAATGTTACTTAGTTAGTAGATATAGCTCTTTGGAGATTGTCTTCGCCTGTTGCTAGTCCTTCGGCTCCAAAACAAATGCACGTGTACAGTGTTCAGGGGGAAGGGCTCAAGCCATGAGGTAAACTATAAAGACTCCACAACCCTAGGGGGAGCTCTAGAGTCATCAAAAACACCCGAAACGGCATCTTATACCTTTAATAGGCTACGTACACAAAAGGCCCTCTGTGTCCTCATTTGTTTCCGGTGGAGCCAGGTGTGTTTGAACCGCTATTGTTAATGTAATTAGTGTCTACAAGGACACAGTTGGGTGTTGCACCTGGTGAATCAGCACGTTACGATAAAGAAGAATTTATGCGTGTGTTAGACTTGTTATTATTGGGCAAGCAAGATATTCAGTGTCAGAGTGAAGATGTAAGGAGCAGAAAAGAAGGTGGCGTTACAACACAGTTAAAGGTGAACTTGGCAACTATTTCAACGTAATAAACCCGTTTAGAAATCATTCGGATGGTTAAATGACCTGTTCCGGAGAAAATAGTGACTTTCCCCGCTGCGCCTAGCATCCCCAGGCGGAAAACCAACCTTGCAACATTGAGACTTACCATCCCGGAAAGAGAAGTGAGAAACAAGAAACTCGTTTTAAATCGTGTTTCTTACCTTGTAACATCCACATAGTTCTGCCAAACTTATGCTAACCGTTCGCTAGC
>NC_063212.1:20479938-20482438 GCF_017589495.1 Alosa alosa | reverse complement strand
TGTGAAGATACTGTCTGCATAAATCGTCTTGTAAGTAAAGTACCAGTGCTTTTTCAAAGTTCTCAATGTCTCGTTTCAAATATCAGGGCCCTCGGAAGTCTACCAATGAAGTGTGGAGATACATTGAGCCTCGTAAATGGTGTAAAACAGTTATTTATTTGCATGGCTAGCCTGATGCCGAAGCACCACCATTGAAAAAGCTGTTGGTAGCATCGGCTAACTAGAGCCAGATTTTGGAGTGCAGGGGACAAGCCGAGATGGGCTATGAGACAAACGTTCACACTCGGTATCATGTTTCAACACACTTTAGGTCAATATCACACCGGAATTCACCTTTAAGTGCCTTGCTCATCGGTGGATGCCGGGAATTGAACCCACAACTTTTCAGGGTACTGCATGCTAGCCCAGCTCTTTATCCACTACACTACCACCACCACACTACCACCACCCACTTGAACACCCTACAGACTGATTCGTATTCACCAATCCACACTCAGAACAAGTATGTGCTGGGTGTGGATAGAGGAGGATAGAAAAGGTCCATTTCATCTACAGCAGAATTTGACCTCTTCTGGTTCCTGGCTTTGCATAGGTCTACCTTTTATAACCTGTTTTAAATGATTTGATATTATTATATCACAAAATAATTTGAAGGGGCTCATGTCTGATAGTGTCATTCAAATACCACAGAGACTTGCTCGTGGGAGTTCCCTGGGTTGACCTCTGGTTGACCTCTGATTGACGTGGAGAAGAAAGCAGGTGGAGTACAGTGGTTCTAACACTAGCATCACAAATAGGCCAAACACACACAGTAGTTCAGTGAGCTGGCACTTTGGAACTAGTACCAGCAAAACAAAACATGAAAGGGCATAGTGGATTACAGCAGTTAACAGTTAGCGAAGAGCACAGCTTTAATCAAGACAGACCACCCAGTAGGCCTTTATAGCCACAGATGTTCTGTTCAACACATCTGATTCCACTCATGGAATCAGGTGTTAACCTTAATGGTTTGACTGAAGACCTGAACTCACACTGCCCTCTTGTGGTCAAAGGTATGCATACTGTACTTCTAAAAAATGTAGAGGAGGTTAGTCAGGCTGAGAATAAGGCTTTGGAATTATAGTATGCATTTTTTAGAAGTACAATAGTGTCTCTGGTTGTGCTAGTGTTTGCTTATGATTAAATTAAGACTAAATGGTGTCAAGATATGATAATAATTGTACTTATATTTGTCTGGATAGAATGCCATGGAATGCTCCTCCTGTGGTGTAGTATGGGTGATCAGTGATGGGGAAGCCTGGCTTCAGAAAGTAAAACTCCTGCCATGTACTGGTTTTACCTGTGCACCTAAAACAGGGGATTTCACACACATTAGCTTAAGAGCTGAGCTTATAAGAATCAGCTGTTTTTTTTACTGAATGGTTGAAACAAATATTATGTGGTGGGACTTTTACTTTTTGAAGTTGGGTTTCCCATCTCTGTGGATGATGGACATATAGTATCTGTACTTTGTATAAAACTGTCTGCTAAATACAGTATCAGTCGACTTTAAAGGAACACCAAGATTTTTTTGTACCTTAAAATAATGTTTCCAAAATGGTTTCCGTGGTTCATCAACTCGTAACAGGGTGAACGGCACTTCTGCATTAAACCCATGCCCCTCTATCGGCTATAACCGCACTATGTAAGTTTGCCAGATCGGGTAGCGGGCTTGTAGTTCGATGGAATGAGACATAAGAAACTACACATTTGACTTGCATGATGGCGCAATACATAATACTTTCATAAAATCATGCAACATATTCTACCTTGTCTATGGACATCGTTATTTGCAAAGCCGTTGCTGGATAAACAAATAGCGTGCGTGCAAAAGAGGAAAAGTTCTTTGGTGTTGCTTTAATGTTACTGTAACTTCAGTACGGGTCGACTTACCCTTTACCCAATGGGTTGCTGCTGCTTCTGTGACAGAACAGGACAAGGGGGCTCTGTTGTTTTTTTAGATTGGTGGGGGGGGGGACTGTGCTGTTCTCCTCTTTGTGTGCCTACACACTAATCATCAAATGGGTGATTCTCCACTGACCTCTCCAAATCACTCAAAATAAAGTCAGCAAGCTGTTTTCACCCTCATTTTTTTCTCTCTCGCTTGTCACTTCCTACTTTAGTTTATTTAGTGTATTTAATCTTTTCTTTCCTTCTTTCTGTTCCACTCTCTCTCTTTCTCTCTGTCAGCTGAAGGAAGATTGGCAGTACGTTGCCATGGTAGTGGACCGCCTCTTCCTGTGGATCTTTGTCGTTTTCACCACTGTGGGCACACTGGCCATCTTTGCTGATGCCAGTTTCAATGCCACGCCCAGTGACCCCTTTGGTGGCCAATGGAATGCCTAGCTCCGCCTCTCTCCCTGCCCTTCAGCCAATGCGCTCCTCAGCAATATGTCAGAAGTTCCGCCCCAAAAGTCCAAGGCATATTTTTATTTTAAGTTGCAATACTGTCAAGATATTT
>NC_063212.1:20462438-20474938 GCF_017589495.1 Alosa alosa | reverse complement strand
CTGGAGTCACCTACTGCAGAGAAGGACTGGCTAAGTGTTGCGTTGGACTGCCGAGCGACAGAACGGGAGAAAAAGAGAAAAGGAGAGAGTTGAAGTGAGGAAGAGGAGGAGGATGAAGGAGGCTTTTCTGTGGCTAGTGTGCAGCTGCTATCTGCTCACCCTCACAGGTAACATTTGTGTTTGCATGTGTGTGTATGTGTTTGTTAAGTCAATTATGAATTAATACTTTTCTATTTGATCAGTTTGATTTTTAATGGTTTTAGAAAAAACACTTTCATTCTGGTATGTATGTATTTGTGTGTATGTATGTATTTGTGTGTGTGTGTGTTTGTGTGTGTGTGTGTGTGTGTGTGTGTGTGTGTGTGTGTGTGTGTAGTGTGTGTGATAGAGTGTGTGAGGGTATACTGCAGGATAGTGTGTGTGATAGAGTGTGTGAGGGTATACTGCAGGATAGTGTGTGTGTGTGTGATAGAGTGTGTGAGGTATAGTCGTGTGATAGTGTGTGATAGAGTGTGTGAGGTATAGTCGTGTGATAGTGTGTGATAGAGTGTGTGAGGTATAGTCGTGTGATAGTGTGTGATAGAGTGTGTGAGGTATACTCGTGTGATAGTGTGTGATAGAGTGTGTGAGGTATACTCGTTTTGATAGTGTGTGTGATAGAGTGTGTGAGGTATAGTCGTGTGATAGTGTGTGATAGAGTGTGTGAGGTATACTCGTGTGATAGTGTGTGATAGAGTGTGTGAGGTATAGTCGTGTGATAGTGTGTGATAGAGTGTGTGAGGTATACTCGTGTGATGGTGTGTGTGATAGAGTGTGTGAGGTATAGTCGTGTGATAGTGTGTGATAGAGTGTGTGAGGTATACTCGTGTGATAGTGTGTGTGTGATAGAGGTGTGTGAGGGTATACTCGTGTGATAGTGTGTGATAGAGTGTGTGAGGGTATACTCGTGTGATAGTGTGTGTGTGATAGAGTGTGTGAGGTATACTCGTTTTGATAGTGTGTGTGATAGAGTGTGTGAGGTATACTCGTGTGATAGTGTGTGATAGAGTGTGTGAGGTATAGTCGTGTGATATTGTGTGTGTGTGTGATAGAGTGTGTGAGGGTATACTGCAGGATAGTGTGTGTGATAGAGTGTGTGAGGGTATACTGCAGGATAGTGTGTGTGATAGAGTGTGTGAGGTATACTCGTGTGATAGTGTGTGATAGAGTGTGTGAGGTATACTCGTTTTGATAGTGTGTGTGATAGAGTGTGTGAGGTATACTCGTTTTGATAGTGTGTGTGATAGAGTGTGTGAGGTATACTCGTTTTGATAGTGTGTGTGATAGAGGTGTGTGAGGGTATACTCGTGTGATAGTGTGTGATAGAGTGTGTGGTGTGTGTGATAGGAGCGTGAGGGTATACTGCAGGATAGTGTGTGTGATAGGAGTGTGTGAGGGTATAGTCGTGGTGATAGTGTGATAGAGCGTGTGAGGGTATACTTGTGTGATAGTGTGTGATAGAGTGTGTGAGGGTAGGGGTACCGTGTGATAGTGTGTGTGATAGTGTGTGAGGGATAGTAGTGTGATAGTGTGTGAGTGTGTGAGGGGTATACTAGTGATAGTGTGTGTGATAGAGTGTGTGAGGGGGTAGTCGCGGATAGTGTGTGTGATAGAGTGTGAGGGTATACTTTGTGTGATGGGCAGATAGAGTGTGAGGGTATAGTCGTGTGATAGTGTGTGTGATAGAGTGTGTGAGGGTATACTCGTGTGATAGTGTGTGTGATAGAGTGTGTGAGGGTATAGTCGTGTGCTAGTGTGTGTGTGATAGAGTGTGTGAGGGTATAGTTGTGTGATAGTGTGTGTGATAGAGTGTGTGAGGGTATACTCGTTTTGATAGTGTGTGTGTAGAGTGTGTGTGATACTAGATAGTGTGTGTGATAGGGTGTGAGGGTATACTCGTGTGATAGTGTGTGTGATAGAGTGTGTGAGAATTTATAGTCGTGTGATATTGTGTGTGTGTGTGTGATAGAGTGTGTGAGGGTATACTCGTGTGATAGTGTGTGTGATAGAGTGTGTGAGGGTATACTCGTGTGATAGTGTGTGTGATAGAGTGTGTGAGGGTATACTCGTGTGATAGTGTGTGTGATAGAGTGTGTGAGGGTATAGTCATGTGATAGTGTGTGTGAGGGGGATCATTTAACACTCACAGTTTTAAAATGATCTCTTAAAAGAGTTTTGGGAAATTTAACTTTGTATGGGATATACCATTTAAAGGCATTTCCCCCCTGAAATTAGGCTGTGCCTACTTCAAAGGGCTCTGTTCCCACCTATTTTAGCCTACCATCAAAGGCTTGACCTTTTCAGAAAGCTTTCTTAGGAAACAATCAGAAACATTTCACTTGTGTGAAATACTGGCACAGAGGTTAGAATATTGTTTTTTTTCTTTCTACGGGGTTACAAACATCTATGAACTGACCACATTTCAGCCCTCTAAGTCACTTGAGGCCCTTAGGAAACACAACTGAGCCCTAGCACCAGGTCTTGTGAAGCTGTGTGTAAAAGTAGATCAATATAGAAGAAAAGATGAGTAGCTTACACAATTATTTGTAAAGGTATGTCCATGCGTTTTGCAAAATGCCCTATGGAGACTTCCCATAGAGCCTTTTGTTACCCAAAATGCATATTGACAATAAAAGGCTTACTGAACTGTACTGTATATGAACCCCTTGGTGTAGAAGCATAATCACGCTTTCAAATGAAAGGTTACACTCTGAAGTGTCATGCTTGTATTTGGATTGTATGTCAGGGGGGTAACACACAGTAAGGGTATATGAATTATCATGAATTCATGCATGAATTAATTAATGATATATGTATTACTTCTTTCCTTCATATCTCATGAATCATCAGGAATTTACATGAGTTCATAGTTTGTCATTCATGACTTCATACATGAACAGCACATCATCTAACACAACTTTGCAGTTGCATGAGGTAATGAATGAAACACTATGAACTAATGTCAATACCTGATGATTTATAAAATATAAAAGGAATGAATTAATGCACAAACCATCAATATATATATATATATATATATATATATATATATATATATATATATATATATATATAAATAATATATATATATATATATATATATATATATATATATATATATATGAAACAGCATGGATATTTAATTAATATGGATTTGTGTGGACATTTCAAGACCCAATATGCTATATCTACATATCGCTAAGGATATACACTATGGCTAGAGGGTAGGGAAGTACCAAGGGGGGAGGAGGAAGGGGGGCAATATTTAATTGAGACATAGTAAGATATAGTAAGATTAATTTGACATTGTACATCACTATACATATTGTACATGGAAAAGGTTGTCCAAACTTTCAAATGGTGTATAATATTACTATGCTACATAGCAATATGTAAGGGATAATGGACGACATGGTGGTCTGTTAACAGACATTAATGCACTATTTCATAGGTGTTCAAATCACATATGTTAATGCACGTTCTAAATTACCCAGGACAAAGGGACATTCAAGGAGTGGAATAAGGTGCATACAAGTGATTGAGAGCGTTGAGGGGAGCAGAGGGAGGGGGGAGGTGTGCCAGAACAGAATGTTTCAAAACAGGTTTTTAAGGGGAATTCCAGTGATTTTTCACATAAATCTCTGTTTCGTAAGGTCACCAAGTACTGTCGGTACAGAAAAACCCCCACAAACAATCGGTTTTACCTAGCTCAAGTTGCTGCAGTCAGCAGCTAAGGTTGTGCCAGGCAGCTACAGTGCTACACTCTGGGGGCATGAACATGGGTGCTCATGAACATGCCCTCAGAGTGTAGTGCTGTAGCTGCCTGGTATCTGTAGCTGCTTGCTGCTGCAACTCGAGCTAGGTAAAACTGATTGTTTTCAGGTTTTTTTCATACCAACAGTGCTCGTGACCTTGAGAAACGGAGATCTACCGGTATGTGAAAAATCACTGCAATTCCCCTTTAACACTTAACATTTAACACTTGTGGTTTTCCTGTTGAGGTTGGTGAAAGGTCCACAGAGCCTTTCCCCAGGAAAAGTTGCAGGGAAATTCCTTGATTCTGTGAAGAAGCTGTGTGATTCCATGTGATTCTGTGTAAAAGCTGACACTTTTATACAAAATCACTTACAAATGGACTGACATTCAAGCAATACAGTGAAGAAATGTAGATCTTAGAGTAACAATAAACAACAATAAACAATATTCTCGACATTGCGGTGAACACAACCTAGCACTAGGATACCTTATTATCCACATTGCGGCCAATTCCGGTTTGGAACAACTCGGTGAACACAAAAGCAATTTGACAAATGAAGTGGATTAATAAAGGACAACTGTTGTCAACTTCAGACTAACACTTTTTCTGTTAGTCTGATAGATAGTCATAACTATCTTTTAGCATTTCTTATCCCAAGGGAAATTAAGTTATATTTTTTCATACCTGTATCTACATTTAGGAATCACATATCAACCATATTAGCTCAATCTTGCCTGCTAGCCTGTTTGCATTTAGTGTTCTGGTTAGCTGTTCTTCCAAAGCTTTTACTGAGCAAATTGACTGTTAGTTCAGACAATGGAAGTAATCTGACCTTGGTCTGGTGTGACTCAGGAGCCAAGTCAAGGCAAGTTTGCTGTAGAATCCAATGTATGTGCATTGTTTGTTACTTTCAAATGAATCACAAACAAATACCCTGCGGGTTCATGTCTGTTGATACATTGCAGTTGTGGGTGACACTATTTGATGTGTGTTTCTAAGCTCTCTCCCTGTGGCTGGGAGGGTTTTTTATAGTGCACTGTTGTTTAAAAGAGCTGCAGCTCGGACTCTGGGGCGGCCGACGTGATTTAGAGGACAAAAATGGAAGGGAGTTTATGAGCTGAGTGACAGGAAGAATAAAGTGTGTGTGTGTGTGACAGAGAAAGAGAGAGAGAGAGAGAGAGGAGGTGAAGAGGAGGTAGTAAAAACCCTGGTCTGTTTGTCAGCTCTCACTTGGTTGTCACAGTTGCATAAAGACTTCGACATCTTTTGTGTTCATAGAAAGCACTTCCTCCAGCACCTGCTGCCTTTAAGCCATAATCACTGGGAGTGGGTTAGACCAGTTAGCATATAGGTAGCCTATTCCTTAAAGGAAGCTATCAGCTGGCTGCCTGGTCTTACCCATTCCATGTGGATTATGCTAAGCTAGGCTAATGGTGTCAGACTGGGTTATTGCACACACAGCGTGACATGACAATGTCATGAACACATGACACTCTCATGACACATGAACCCTAATCCTAATCCTAACCTCTAACCCTAATTCCAACCCTAACCCTAACTCTAACCCTAACCCTAATCCTAACCCTAACTTGTTATGACAAAAACCGAATGACACTTAATGACAGAAGCGTTATGTCATTAACGTTTATGCCTTGTTTATGACACATTCATGACAGTGTCATGTCACTCTTATGTCGATACTGTCAAGTAAAGTGTAACCGTATTCTCTTATCTAACTCTGGGGTAGACAGTAAATACGTGTATTTCCCTAAACGTTGATGTGTTCCTTTTAAACTGCAAATTGGGGCAGTATGTAGATGATTTACTAGTACTTGAGTGGTACAGATGTATCATTTATGCTCCAGGGGCCTCGGACACAGAGCGCCGCCTACTGGACAAGCTGTTTAAGGACTACAACCTGAAGGTGCGACCAGCACGGACATGGGACGAGAAGGTGATGGTCAGGGTTGGGATGACCCTAGTCCAGCTTGTCAGCCTGGTAAGACACACACACACACACACACACACACACACACAAACACACACAAATATGCACAAAACAATGTTAACCTAGAAGAAAACAATGAATCGGGTCAGTCGGGAGTGTACCACACACACACACACACACATTCAAAGTCAAGCACAATTGCATTATCTCTCTTGTAGGTGACTACAGACACAGAGAACTTAGCACAGGCTTCTGGCATGTGAAGGTTACGGTCAAAGTCATGACCTCTATCCTACAAATCTCCACTCTCTCTCTCTTTCTCTCTCCCGTGTCACACACACACACACACACACACACACACACACACACACAGCAGTGTCCCCTACACACAAGCACAAGTACTATATACATTATTTCACCATTTCTCCATTTATATTTTATCATTCTCTTAACTTGGTTTAGTTTAGTTTAGTTTCCTTCTCTCTCTCTCTCTCTCTCTCTCTCTCTCTCTCTCCCTCTAAGTGTTGATTCCTATGGCATTCTCAGCAGGGTGCAGAAGATCAATCTCTCAGCTGCCTGTCAGTGTCAGACCATACTGATGGGCTTTCCCAGTAACAAACACACACGCACACACACACACGCACACACACACACAAATACACACGCACACACGATCACACACACACAGACACACACACACACACACACACATACACACACACACACCCCGCGTTTCGGTTCATAAGATAATGTATTTCTTGCCCTGCAGGATCAGAAGAATGGTGAGATGACAACCAATGTGTTTATGAATATGGTGGGTGCCATCCCATTTATCCTTATATATGGTACAAGCCGCCCTCTGCCATCACCCCCCCCCCCTCTCTGTATCTCTTACTTCCACACTTTCCTCAGTCCACTGCCCCCCCATCTTTTCATCCCCAAATTGCCTTGTCACTTTTTATAACTGCAAATAAGTTAATCTGCATCCCTCTCACAAACTCTCTCTCTCTCTCTCTCTCTACGCTCTCACTCTGTCCATTCTCGGCCCCTCTTCCTCTCTGCTTGGCTCCATCATGTTCTTCTACTCTGTCTACTCTCTTATTAGTATCCTTGTGCCAATGGGAACTGTAATGCTGTGTGTGTGTGTGTGTGTGTGTGTGTTTATAACAGTAATAGTTTTACAACTGAAAGAAACACCAACAAAGCTATAACTTATGTCCCTTCTCATAATCCAAACAAAAATATTTTTTATCCATTTTTTTTTGGTTATTTTTTCTTTTGTATAATCAAACCATGATTACCTTTCTGTACTGCCCTGTCTTGTTGCTCTCTCTCTCTCTCTCTCTCTCTCTCTCTCTCTCTCAGGCCTGGACAGACTACCGGTTGTCCTGGGATCCAAAAGAGTATGACAATATTGACGTGCTCCGAATCCCCCCAAACAAAGTGTGGCGTCCAGACGTATACCTCATCAACAAGTAAGAGAACCCCACTATCCCACAATGCAAAGTGAGCAAAGCCCCCTGTGAAATGCCCACAAGACAAAAGAAAATTATAAGTATTGGAGGTTCCCAGTTGACAGTGGAAATATTTTTACATTACACATGTTGTAGCCTACCCTTGAACTTCTGTGACACAATATTTCTATAATGGTTGTTAATATTGTTAATATATACTTTACCTGATTAAAACCTAGAGTTTTTGGAGACTTTTTAGGACTTCCAATGCTCTCTTTTCTGTGAATAACACTTACGAAAAATAACTATATTAATACTCTAAAATTTCTATAGTCGTTCTATGATAGTGTATACAACATAAAGTACTATAGTATTCCTATGAGAGTATTATAATATTTTGTCCAAAAATACTATGTACTAATACTAATACAATCCCTATAGTTCTTTTTGGTAAGGGAAGTATTGCTGTTTCATCATGAAGCTTTTCATAGTCATGAAAAGCTTGAGCAAGAACTACCTATTGCCAGTGAGATTTCCCAACTCAAAGGTTTCTGTCAACAGGACCTTACTGGCGCTATGCCAACAAGCCTCTTTAGCCGAGCTTGGCACGGCACGTGTCTCCGCAGTTAACCATGCATTTATGACATGTGAATTTATAGGTAACCAGAGCTATGCCACCCGAAGATAGACACCTCGTCGGTTCACTCACTCACATGGATAACTTTGTCATTAAGTGGCCCTTGTCATGTTTATTATAGTTGGTGTTAGCGTCAAGGCATGAAGCTCTTATGTGCATGGGCATGTGCCAGCCATGTGTTTGTGTGTTTGTGTGGCTCATGATCTGGTAGGGACTAGTGCTAGAAACATGAAAACATGTTCTCATTTAGGACAGAAAAGCAAAAAAGTACCAGAACCAGAGGGTTGTTTTGTGCCACTGCCTATTTAATAATAATTCAATTAAATTATAATTAAAATTATATATATATTTTAAAATTCATACAGCAATGACGGGCAGTTTGATGTGGCGCTGTATGTGAACGTGCTGGTCAGCTACACTGGAGAAGTGTCCTGGCTCCCCCCAGCCATCTACAGAAGCAGCTGCTCTATAGAGGTAACCTGGTTAGCCTGGCAACTAATGCTAATACTCTTAGCAGTCAAAGTGGAATTTAGTTATGAATTGTGGCAATATAATGAAATACTTCATGTATTTTCATTTCCATTAGCAGTTAGCAGTGAATGCTAGTACTTCTGGGGTCAAACTTCAATGGGATGTGATTTGTCACGTCATACAATTATAATGTGATGTTATCCATTGTTTTATGACACATTTCCTGAATTTCCCCTTGGGGATCAATAAAGTATCTTTCTATCTATCTTGAAAACTATGTTAGCATCCAACGTGCTATGTTAGCATCTCGTTGTGCTTGCATTAGGAAGTTCTGGTCTTAGGCTCTGTAAAACACCTTGAGACAATGTATATTAATAGTGGTGCAATGTAAACAAACAAAACTGAATTGAATTAATTATTTAAATGAAACAACATTTCATTTTATTTATTTATTTGTTTATAAGGACAACACACATTAAACATTTCTGTAAAAGTGCCAGTGTTAGTCAGTCGGCTAATTTTCAACGGCAGTCCCATGGCGAGCTGTTGTAATAAATGGTGCTAGCTTAAGCAGTTTTCCTCAGCAATATTCTCTTTATCACAGAACATGACCCTCTGCAATGATAATGCCACATCTCTCCTACAGGTGGCCTATTTCCCATTCGACTGGCAAAACTGCTCCATGGTTTTCCGCTCGTACACGTACGACTCATCAGAAGTGGACTTGCAGTACGGACTGGACGAGAATGGCAATGAGATCCACGAGGCGGTTATTGATGAGAATGCTTTCACAGGTCAGTATAGATATTGGGTTGTGTACGATCTCAACCTAATGTCTCTATTGTATAAGTATGTAAACTCTTAACCTGATGTCTCTATTGTGTAAGTATGTAAACTCTTAACCTGATGTCTCTATTGTGTAAGTATGTAAACACATACAGTAACCTGATGTCTCTATTGTATATGTTTGTAGACTCATACATTTATCTAATTTCAACCTTGAAGGAGAAGCAAGAAGCAAAAATATCTCACGAAGAAATATTTGAAAAAAAAAAAAAATTATTGGCACCCCTTAATTAATAATAAAAAATATATATATTTTGTCAAGCCTTTATCCAAAGTGACATTAACATATGACAACAATAACATTCAAGCAGCATTGTAGAAAGGAGGCTTTAGGGTAACAATGAATACTGCTTTTACAAACCCAGAAGACAATCACAGTAGTTAAAGTATCAACCAGAGTGTAATTTCAAACCATATACAGACTGAAATTTCCAAACATAATATTGAATGATAACCGTATTCTGTCTCAGTGATAGATATTTAAAACATAATATTGTACTATAGTATTCTCTCTCAGTGATGAAATATTTAAAACATAATATTGTACTATACCAGTAACCTCCTACCCTGGAAATCCAGAGTTCTTGTCAGAGCGTGAGCAATGTGCTGCAACGTTGAAGGACAGTAAATATTGGTCGTAGTGTTATCCAGTTGCGTGCAGTGAGATTTTCAAATGCATGCTTGTTGCCGCCCCTCGAGTTGGGCCATTACATTGTTCGTGGCCAGACCCTTAATCTTTCTAGATTACCAGGGTATGGATTTTCCAGGCTAGTAAGTAGTCTCTCAGTGATGAGATATTTAAAGCATAATATTGTACTATACCTGTATCCTCTCTCAGTTTTGAGATATTTTTGTGAGGTTCTTTGACCTCGTGTTCTCCAGTAAGTCATCCTTTCATGTTCCACTGTGCTTATCCAGAGAACGGAGAGTGGCAGATTTGTCACCGGCCGTCGCGTAAGAATGTGGGGGACGACCTGTATGAGGATATCACCTTCTACCTGATCATCGAGAGGAAGCCGCTCTTCTACATCATCAACATCATCGTGCCCTGCATTCTCACCAGCGTGCTGGCCATATTTGTGTTCTATTTGCCACCCGGTGCAGGTGACCTACAGTAGACTAAACACACACACACACACACACAAAAATGCTTGTGTAATCACAGCAGGTCTCTCTCTCTCTCTCTCTCTCTCTCTCTCTCCCTATTTCTATCTATCTCTCTTTCTGTGTGTGTTTGAATGTGTGTGTGTGTGTGTGTGTGTGAATGTGTGTGTGTGTGTGTTTGTGTGTGTGTGTGTGTGTGTGTGAATGTGTGTGTGTGTGTGTGTGTGTGTGTGTGTGTGTGTGTGTGTGTGTGTGTGTGTTTGAATGTGTGTGTGTGTGTGTGTGTGTGTTTGAATGTGTGTGTGTGTGTGTGTGTGTGTGTGTGTGTGTGTGTGTGTGTGTGTGTGTGTGTGTTTGAATGTGTGTGTGTGTGTGTGTGTGTTTGAATGTGTGTGTGTTTTTCTCTTTCTTTCTTTCTCTTCCTCTCTCTTTCTCTCTGTGTAATAATAGCCTAGACTAGGCTACTACCAATCACTTACATACAGCTACCTGAGATGTAATCACAGAATGAGGGAGAAAAGTAGTACGAAATCCAAGTGTCTGTGTTCTCATTTGCACTATGGGTTTCATTCATTGACCAATTAAATGAGCGGAAAACGTTCCTCTTTTTGAAACTTTTACAATTGTACACCTACTGTATGCACTAGCCTTTAACTTCTCCTGAGAAACAGATGGATAAACAGTGTGTTTCATGTTGTGAAATGCAGTGTTTGTGTTGCAGTGATCTGTCTTTTAATGTGTTTTTGTAGAGTGAAGATACTTTTTATTTCTTTACATGAAACTTCCCGACTATTTACCTAGGTTCTTACATTGATTTAGGAACATCTCTTGAACTATGAGGTTAATACACGGGAATACATTTATTTTCTTCATTCTTCTTTATGATCAAAGACCGATCTGATCTGAAGTGTGGTTAATACATGGTTTTGTTATTTTCATTTGCATAAAACACTGTCCTGCGGTTTATACACAATGTGGCTATTACACAGGAAATCACTGTATCTGTGTTCTCCAATGGGGTGTTTGGTACAGGTGAGAAGATGACCTTATCCATCTCGGTCCTCATCGCCCTGACTGTGTTCATGCTTCTGCTGGCGGACAAAGTCCCCGAGACCTCGCTGGCCATCCCCATCATCGTCAACTACGTCATGTTCACCATGATCCTCGTCACCTTCTCTGTCATCCTCAGCGTGGTGGTGCTCAACCTCCATCACCGTACTCCCAGCACTCATCACATGCCGCTGTGGGTGCGCAAGGTAAGCAGTGTGTGTGTGTGTGTGTGTGTGTGTGTGTGTGTGTGTGTAAAAATAACAGAAAACAGAAAAAGACAGTTGGTAATTTAACATAATCTCAACGTGATCACCAGCAACTCTCAGTAACAGCACATGTGCATTTAATACTCAAATAGTCCTTTATCCTAGTTTTAAACTGTGTCATTGTTGGTAGGCAGTCTAGTTTAAGATGATTCTGCAATTTATACCAAGATGTGGGTGCAAAAACATTAAAGGAACTTTCATGCGTTCGGGGAATGTCAAACATGATTTGCCCATATAATCAAAGATTCCAATTCCTGGTGATACTTTAGGAGGCAGTTCACATAGTATGGCCTTAGTAAGAAAATTATACCAATGCTCTAACCTGCGATTGTGCAAGCTACCGTGATGAGTACGAAAACTAGTTACAAGTCTTAGTGCTGCATTGTATACTGAATCCAGCATTTTCAGAGAAGATTGATTTGCATGAATGTATAAAATATTACCATAATCCAGTATTGACAGAAATGTTGCTTGTATAAGTTTTTTTCTCACACTAAAAGAGAAACAGCCTTTGTTTCTATAATAGAAACCCAACTTCACTCTAAGTTTTTTTGTTAGACAGTCTGTATGATGCTTGAAGGACAGACTTTCTTCTAAGAAGAAACAAGATTTTTGTAGACTGATACTCGTTCAATTACTTTCTCATCTAGTGTGACAATCTGACAAGCATCGTCTGTGGTCCTTGATTTAGAGAAGCACATCATTTTAGTTTTGTCAGAGTTTAGTACAAGTCTCAATTTATGGAGAATATTCTGAATAATGTTAAAAACAGATTGCAGTTCTTCTGAGGCACTTGCTAAGTATGAGGCAGAACAATACAAAACGGTGTCATCCGCATAAAAATGACACTTTGCTTTTGTTACATTTTGACACAAGTCATTTATATAAATAGTAAATAAAATGGGACCCGAAATGGACCTCTGGGGGA
>NC_063212.1:20436262-20456938 GCF_017589495.1 Alosa alosa | reverse complement strand
TGGATGGGGAAGATGGCTTCAGGGATGGATGTGGATTGTGTAGGAAGATAGTCAAGAGGGTGGATGTGGATTACGTGGGAAAATAGTCGAGAAGGTGGATGTGGAGGATAGCCGGGAGGGTGGATGAGAGGATAATCGCGAGGGGGATGCGGATTGGATGGGGAGGATGGTTGAGGGGATGGATGTGGATTGAGGATGTGGAAGATAATCGGGAGAGTGGATGTGGATTGGGTGGGGAGGATAATCGGGAGGGTGGATGTGGATTGGGTGGGGAGGATAGTCGGGAGGGTGGATGTGGATTGGGTGGGGAGGATAGTCGGGAGGGTGGATGTGGGGTGGATGGGGAGGATAGTTGAGAGGACAGGTTGGAGATGCGGTGTGATTGTGCTGGAGGGGTGGCTAGAGGCTGGTCAGGAGGGTTGATGAGCCCTGAAGGGGGTGAATGAGAGTTCTGGAGTGCTGAGAAAGGCAAACAGGAATCAGAGCTGGAATAAAGGGATGCTTCAGGAGAGAGAGAGAGAGAGAGAGAGAGAGAGAGAGAGAGAGAGAGAGAGAGAGAGAGAGAGAGAGAGAGAGAGAGAGAGAGAGAGAGAGAGAGAGAGAGAGAGATGAGGCGTGGGCCCAAATGAGAGCCTGGAGGTACTGAAGGAGAGTAATCTGCTGATGGTACCATACACTGAGAATCACCCCACTTCCCTACAGAGTACACATTTCATGACCAAGTGTATTTCACCAGAACCTCACTGAGGGACTACGCAGGTGAGTGTGTGGGAGTGTGTGTGTGTGTGTGTGTGTCTGTGTGTGTGTCTGTGTGTATGCGTGCGTGTGTGTGTATATACTACACACATACGTGTTTGTATGTGTATGTGTGCTGTGTAGTATCTCTGTGTGTACTGTGTTGAAGAGAGAGTGTGTGTGTGTGTGTGTGTGTGTGTGTGTGTGTGTGTGTGTGTGTGTGTGTGTGTGTGTGTGTGTGTGTGTGAGAGAGAGAGAGAGAGAGTGTCTGTGTGTGTATGTGTGTGAGTGTGTGTGTGTGTGTGTGTGTGTGTGTGTGTGTCTGTGTGTATGCGTGCGTATGTGTGTATATATGTGTGTGTCTATGTGTGTGTGTTTGTATGTGTGTATGTGTATGTGTGCTGTGTAGTATCTCTAAAATGGTGGGGTTGAAGAGAGGTTTGTGTGTGTTTGTGTGTGTGTGTGTGTGTGTGTGTGTGTGTGTGTGTGTGCGTGTGTCTGTGTGTAGCGCAATATATGTGTGTGTCTATGTGTGTATATATGTGTGCTCTGTGTGTTTGTACTGTGTTGTGTGTAAGAGAGAGTTTGTGTGTGTGTTTTGTGTGTGTGTGTGTGTGTGTGTGTGTGTGTGTGTGTGTGTGTGTGTGTGTGTGTGTGTGTGTATGCGTGCGTATGTGTGTATATATGTGTGTGTCTATGTGTGTGTGTTTGTATGTGTGCATGTGTATGTGTACTGTGTAGTATCTCTGTGTGTACTGTGTTGAAGAGAGAGTGTTTGTGTGTGTTTGTGTGTGTGTGTGTGTGTGTGTGTGTGTGTGTGTGAGAGAGAGAGAGTGTCTGTGGGTGTATGTGTGTGAGTGTGTGTGTGTGTGTGTGTGTGTGTGTATGCATGCATGTGTAAGTGTTGGTCAGCTGAGAGGAGAGAGACAAATGTGTGAGCTCAGGAAAAGAGGAGAGAGAGAGAAAGTAAGTTAAAAACAGGGGAAATGAGAATGCATTCTAGGGAGCTCTTGCTTGTTACCATGGACACCTGGAACACAGGTCCCATCGCTTTTTGAGAGCCCAAGATATGACATATGGAGATGTGGTGAAATGTGCTATTGAAAATTAAAATGAAACAGCTAAATAAAAAGAGGAATAAAGTAAGCCCCAAAGATGACATGAGGGGCTGGCCAGCAAAACTAGTTCAGGATGGATTTGTCCAGCGTTTACTGAAATGCATTATTTATGATGGCTTGTAAACAAATCCCATGACCCATATTGGCGGTCTGGGCGGAAAATGCTTTTACTTGAAAACACTCAAAACTCTCTCTGGCACACGCACGCACACGCACACACACACACACACACACACACACACACACACAAACACACACACACACACAAATATTTCCTATCACACTTCCTGGACCTTCAATCAGCAGGTTTGACTCATTGTGACATCTGGTAATTTGACTGTGGGCTGTTTGCATATCAATCCCATACCTGTGAGGCATTGAAAAGGTTCCGCAAATCCTCGAAAACGGTGGCAATTTCTGACTCGTTCATTCTGACTTGAGAGTTCTCTCCTCCGACTGAGATCCCTCCATACCTTGAAAGGAGAGATAGACAGATAGAGACAGAAAGAGAAAGAGAGAGAGATGTGGGGTAAAAGCTGTTCTAGAACCACTGCTCTGCTTTCTGTCACTCTCCACTGCATTTGCTACCTACAGCGTGTAGCATTTTTATGCATCGTACGTATAACATACAGAACCTATCTTATAAGTATGCTAATATGCTTAACCGTATTACATACCTATCTTGTAAGTATGCTAATATGCTTATCCTGGTGTGTGAGGAGGGCTCCATCTAGTCTCAAACTGATAGGCCCCCTCTTATGAGCTTATGTTTCTACTCAAGGTTTCTTTCTATAAAGGAATATTTCCTTGGCCTTGTCACCTTGGTGCTTGGTCAAGGGTGATCAAGTTCACACTCTGTAAAGCGCCTTGAGAGATATGCATACGCCACCACACTAAGTAAATTGAATGGAACTGAATTGACTTTAACTGAATTTAACTTCCCATAAAAGAGGGTAAAAGTAATAATATAAAATTATCTGAAGAGGGCATATGGGCCTTAACAGCTGATGATGTCTGTGTGACACACGACCTATGCTAAGATAATCGGTTAGTATGTTTTTTAGACTGTGCCATACCCTTAAAGTTTGTTGGGAAAACCAAATCAAGATCAGGTTAGGACTCAGAGGGTGTAAGCATGATCTTATTAATTATAGACAACTCAAAACTCAAACATCTGTTTTAAACAGAACCAGTCGTTTTTCTTACACTGTGAATTAGTGAACAAGGCCATGGAATTCTACTAATTCTAACTCTACAAGGATGTTCTTATCATCCGTTCCACTAGTTTTGCTGTATATTATTGAATGCCATCGATTTGGGATGAACCAGGTGAAAAAGTTACCGATTTTTGCCAGATTTCTCGTAGCTCTTCAGGAGATAATCAGTCATGTTTCTTCCAGTCATGTCATGAAGCATGTCCGTTGTGATCTGAGTTTTCTGTAAAATAAATAAATAAATAAATAAATACATAAACAAACAAATAAATAAATAAATTGATTAAATAAATACATAAATAAAATAAATTGGGGGAGGAAAATTAAGTGAAATATGAAGTGAAATTTTTCAAGAGTCAAAAACAAATCCATCCATTTTTTTCCGACCAAGACACTTTTCGGCAGCATGTACAGCACAGATGAGAAGTCTAAGCGGTGGACTTGAGAGTGTGTGAGGGAGAGGAGCATGGGGAAGAGGACCTCTGAACCAGCCATGATTGTCAATTAGGAAATCAGCATTTACAAATCCTCCCCCGCAACCCTGGAGCAACGCAGCCAGCCCCCGAGTCAAGGCCCCGGCAATTAGGAGCAGCACATGCCACCAATAGGCAAACTAGAACACACAAGTACGGACACGAACACACACTAACACACACGCAAGACACACAACAATAACAATAATAATACACTTTAACATTTTAAAACGCATATGTACACAGATACACATACAGGCATACAAGACAGAGATGGGGACTCAAGTCTGAGACACGGACTTGAGCCCCACTTCTCGGACTTGAGTCCCACTTCTCAGACTTGAGTCCCACTTGAGTCCCACTTCTCAGACTTGAGTCCCACTTCTCAGACTTGAGTCCCACTTCTCAGACTTGAGTCCCACTTCTCAGACTTGAGTCCCACTTCTCAGACTTGAGTCCCACTTCTCAGACTTGAGTCCCACTTCTCAGACTTGAGTCCCACTTCTCAGACTTGAGTCCCACTTCTCAGACTTGAGTCCCACTTCTCAGACTTGAGTCCCACTTCTCAGACTTGAGTCCCACTTCTCAGACTTGAGTCCCACTTCTCAGACTTGAGTCCCACTTCTCAGACTTGAGTCCCACTTCTCAGACTTGAGTCCCACTTCTCAGACTTGAGTCCCACTTCTCAGACTTGAGTCCCACTTCTCAGACTTGAGTCCCACTTCTCAGACTTGAGTCCCACTTCTCAGACTTGAGTCCCACTTCTCAGACTTGAGTCCCACTTCTCAGACTTGAGTCCCACTTCTCAGACTTGAGTCCCACTTCTCAGACTTGAGTCCCACTTCTCAGACTTGAGTCCCACTTCTCAGACTTGAGTCCCACTTCTCAGACTTGAGTCCCACTTCTCAGACTTGAGTCCCACTTCTCAGACTTGAGTCCCACTTCTCAGACTTGAGTCCCACTTCTCAGACTTGAGTCCCACTTCTCAGACTTGAGTCCCACTTCTCAGACTTGAGTCCCACTTCTCAGACTTGAGTCCCACTTCTCAGACTTGAGTCCCACTTCTCAGACTTGAGTCCCACTTCTCAGACTTGAGTCCCACTTCTCAGACTTGAGCCCCACTTCTCGGACTTGAGTCCCACTTCTCAGACTTGAGTCCCACTTAATGGCCTCCTTACACCAAACAGATTTGGGAAAGATTCTTGAAAGATTGTAGTCTTTTGAGTATAGCTTGAATGGGGAGCATTAGTTAAAAGACTCCAATCTTTCCCATCCCCCCCCCCCCCCAAAGTGACTTAAGACTTGACTTTCGACTCCACCTCAAACCTCAAATTATTATTCCCCATTAACCCCATTATTATTCTCATGTGTGTGAGTATGTGTGTGTCACCTCCTGCTGAGTGTGTGTGTGTGTGTGTGTGTGTACAGTATGTTTGTGCATAATTGTATGCTCCAAGGTTATAGGGTTATAGCTGAATCTTAGCACACTGGCCTCCCCTCTATACTGCAGCAGTCCTAGGAGAGACTGTGAGTGTGTGTGTGTATGTGTGTGTGTTTGTGCATAATTGTATGCTCCAAGGTTACAGGGTTATAGCTGAATCTTAGCACACTGGCCTCCCCTCTATACTGCAGCAGTCCTAGGAGAGACTGTGTGTGTGTGTGTGTGTGTGTTTGTGTGTGTGTGTGTGTGTGTGTGTGTGTGTGCTGAAACAGCCCTCTGAGCAGACACTAAGGACACACACATACACATACACTTTTTTATGCAGCTCAAACCTGGTGAACTTGCTGAGGTGCCCGGAGGCATTGCGTTTCAGGGCAGATTGTGTATGAACATACTCACCCTTAGGGTTCCATACAGTATGCACCGCCTATGGTACATCCTATATGGACCCTTTCAGGAGAGTTCCATTATCATTACCATTAACCGGACCCCAACACGCAGCGGAATAATCATTTATAACAGAATTAAGTTGCACATACAGAGTAGAATCACATCTCAACAGACCAGAGAACACTACAAGAGTAACATCTTGTCAAGTTAGTTTGCTTTCCTCTATCTTAGTATAGAACATAAGAATACATTTTGAAAATTACTTTTCTTTTTTTTTTTTGGTTCTAAAAAACAAAAACAAATCACCCCTTGTGTGTTACAAAATAACAGTGAAATAGAAAGATCTGGAATGTGTTTACAATTTTTATTGATTGTTTCTCTCCATCTCTGCAGAAGGAGAGATGAGCCATTACCGCCCTCCTTCCAGAAAAAAAAAAAAAAACAAATAGCTATTCAATGGTGAAGGTTAAATTTATCACCAGGTAATTAATCGAAATAATACACTTCTCAGACTTGAGTCCCACTTCTCAGACTTGAGTCCCACTTCTCAGACTTGAGTCCCACTTCTCAGACTTGAGTCCCACTTCTCAGACTTGAGTCCCACTTCTCAGACTTGAGTCCCACTTCTCAGACTTGAGTCCCACTTCTCAGACTTGAGTCCCACTTCTCAGACTTGAGTCCCACTTCTCAGACTTGAGTCCCACTTCTCAGACTTGAGTCCCACTTCTCAGACTTGAGTCCCACTTCTCAGACTTGAGTCCCACTTCTCAGACTTGAGTCCCACTTCTCAGACTTGAGTCCCACTTCTCAGACTTGAGTCCCACTTCTCAGACTTGAGTCCCACTTCTCAGACTTGAGTCCCACTTCTCAGACTTGAGTCCCACTTCTCAGACTTGAGTCCCACTTCTCAGACTTGAGTCCCACTTCTCAGACTTGAGTCCCACTTCTCAGACTTGAGTCCCACTTCTCAGACTTGAGTCCCACTTCTCAGACTTGAGTCCCACTTCTCAGACTTGAGTCCCACTTCTCAGACTTGAGTCCCACTTCTCAGACTTGAGTCCCACTTCTCAGACTTGAGTCCCACTTCTCAGACTTGAGTCCCACTTCTCAGACTTGAGTCCCACTTCTCAGACTTGAGTCCCACTTCTCAGACTTGAGTCCCACTTCTCAGACTTGAGTCCCACTTCTCAGACTTGAGTCCCACTTCTCAGACTTGAGTCCCACTTCTCAGACTTGAGTCCCACTTCTCAGACTTGAGTCCCACTTCTCAGACTTGAGTCCCACTTCTCAGACTTGAGTCCCACTTCTCAGACTTGAGTCCCACTTCTCAGACTTGAGTCCCACTTCTCAGACTTGAGTCCCACTTCTCAGACTTGAGTCCCACTTCTCAGACTTGAGTCCCACTTCTCAGACTTGAGTCCCACTTCTCAGACTTGAGTCCCACTTCTCAGACTTGAGTCCCACTTCTCAGACTTGAGTCCCACTTCTCAGACTTGAGTCCCACTTCTCAGACTTGAGTCCCACTTCTCAGACTTGAGTCCCACTTCTCAGACTTGAGTCCCACTTCTCAGACTTGAGTCCCACTTCTCAGACTTGAGTCCCACTTCTCAGACTTGAGTCCCACTTCTCAGACTTGAGTCCCACTTCTCAGACTTGAGTCCCACTTCTCAGACTTGAGTCCCACTTCTCAGACTTGAGTCCCACTTCTCAGACTTGAGTCCCACTTCTCAGACTTGAGTCCCACTTCTCAGACTTGAGTCCCACTTCTCAGACTTGAGTCCCACTTCTCAGACTTGAGTCCCACTTCTCAGACTTGAGTCCCACTTCTCAGACTTGAGTCCCACTTCTCAGACTTGAGTCCCACTTCTCAGACTTGAGTCCCACTTCTCAGACTTGAGTCCCACTTCTCAGACTTGAGTCCCACTTCTCAGACTTGAGTCCCACTTCTCAGACTTGAGTCCCACTTCTCAGACTTGAGTCCCACTTCTCAGACTTGAGTCCCACTTCTCAGACTTGAGTCCCACTTCTCAGACTTGAGTCCCACTTCTCAGACTTGAGTCCCACTTCTCAGACTTGAGTCCCACTTCTCAGACTTGAGTCCCACTTCTCAGACTTGAGTCCCACTTCTCAGACTTGAGTCCCACTTCTCAGACTTGAGTCCCACTTCTCAGACTTGAGTCCCACTTCTCAGACTTGAGTCCCACTTCTCAGACTTGAGTCCCACTTCTCAGACTTGAGTCCCACTTCTCAGACTTGAGTCCCACTTCTCAGACTTGAGTCCCACTTCTCAGACTTGAGTCCCACTTCTCAGACTTGAGTCCCACTTCTCAGACTTGAGTCCCACTTCTCAGACTTGAGTCCCACTTCTCAGACTTGAGTCCCACTTCTCAGACTTGAGTCCCACTTCTCAGACTTGAGTCCCACTTCTCAGACTTGAGTCCCACTTCTCAGACTTGAGTCCCACTTCTCAGACTTGAGTCCCACTTCTCAGACTTGAGTCCCACTTCTCAGACTTGAGTCCCACTTCTCAGACTTGAGTCCCACTTCTCAGACTTGAGTCCCACTTCTCAGACTTGAGTCCCACTTCTCAGACTTGAGTCCCACTTCTCAGACTTGAGTCCCACTTCTCAGACTTGAGTCCCACTTCTCAGACTTGAGTCCCACTTCTCAGACTTGAGTCCCACTTCTCAGACTTGAGTCCCACTTCTCAGACTTGAGTCCCACTTCTCAGACTTGAGTCCCACTTCTCAGACTTGAGTCCCACTTCTCAGACTTGAGTCCCACTTCTCAGACTTGAGTCCCACTTCTCAGACTTGAGTCCCACTTCTCAGACTTGAGTCCCACTTCTCAGACTTGAGTCCCACTTCTCAGACTTGAGTCCCACTTCTCAGACTTGAGTCCCACTTCTCAGACTTGAGTCCCACTTCTCAGACTTGAGTCCCACTTCTCAGACTTGAGTCCCACTTCTCAGACTTGAGTCCCACTTCTCAGACTTGAGTCCCACTTCTCAGACTTGAGTCCCACTTCTCAGACTTGAGTCCCACTTCTCAGACTTGAGTCCCACTTCTCAGACTTGAGTCCCACTTCTCAGACTTGAGTCCCACTTCTCAGACTTGAGTCCCACTTCTCAGACTTGAGTCCCACTTCTCAGACTTGAGTCCCACTTCTCAGACTTGAGTCCCACTTCTCAGACTTGAGTCCCACTTCTCAGACTTGAGTCCCACTTCTCAGACTTGAGTCCCACTTCTCAGACTTGAGTCCCACTTCTCAGACTTGAGTCCCACTTCTCAGACTTGAGTCCCACTTCTCAGACTTGAGTCCCACTTCTCAGACTTGAGTCCCACTTCTCAGACTTGAGTCCCACTTCTCAGACTTGAGTCCCACTTCTCAGACTTGAGTCCCACTTCTCAGACTTGAGTCCCACTTCTCAGACTTGAGTCCCACTTCTCAGACTTGAGTCCCACTTCTCAGACTTGAGTCCCACTTCTCAGACTTGAGTCCCACTTCTCAGACTTGAGTCCCACTTCTCAGACTTGAGTCCCACTTCTCAGACTTGAGTCCCACTTCTCTCTGAGACACGACTTGAGCCCCACTGGACTTGAGTCCCACTTCTCAGACTTGAGTCCCACTTAATGGCCTCCTTACACCAAACATCTTTGACAAGATTTGGGAAAGATTCTTGAAAGATTGTAGTCTTTTGAGTATAGCTTGAATGGGGAGCATTTGTTAAAAGACTCCAACCCCAAAGTGAATGTGTGTGTGTGTGTGTGTGTGTTTGTGCATAATTGTATGCTCCAAGGTTATAGGGTTATAGCTGAATCTTAGCACACTGGCCTCCCCTCTATACTGCAGCAGTCCTAGGAGAGACTGTGTGTGTGTGTGTGTGTGTGTGTGTTGTGTGTGTGTGTGTGTGTGTGTGCTGAAACAGCCCTCTGAGCAGACACTAAGGACACACACACACACACATACACTTTTTTTACGCAGCTCAAACCTGGTGAACTTGCTGAGGTGTCCGGAGGCATTGCGTTTCAGGGCAGATTGTGTATGAACATACTCACCCTTAGAGTTCCATACAGCATGCACCGCCTATGGTACATCCTATATGGACCCTTTCAAGAGAGTTCCATTATCAGCATCATAGTTGGCCCCACAAGACTTCCTTTTTAACATTTCATATGTTATCTTAATGCAGAGGAAGTAGATTGGGGCCCAAATAGAACGTTCAAGCATTGTTTTTGTTTACCTTGTTGAAAGGGTCTATACAGACAAGAGTCTGGTCTGCCTTTGGGACAGAGGCAGACATAGTCTATGACTGACATGAAGCCATGAGTGGATTGCTTGTGTAATAGTACCCAGTGCTGCAAAGTCACGGGGTCGAACCCAGGCCAATGCGATGACCCGGATGGGAGTGAGGTTTAGGGGAGAGTGAGAGTAATGGGGCTTTAAGAGAGAAAGAGAAAGTGGCATGTGCTGCAACAGGAAGCAGTATGCACTGCAACAGGAAATGGTATGCACTGCACTTGCGCTGCACTTTGTTTGATGCCATAATGGGTTTGAGAGTGCAGCTGCCGTTGTGTCCTATGTGTAAGGTGCTTAACAGCAGACTCTGGGTATAGTAGTGGTGCAATGAGGAAACCAAACTAAAGCATCTTCAGCGTTTGCAAACTACCAACTTCTTTTACTTCTCCCTTCCTGCCACCCCCCAAGTTCAGCAGGAGAGTATGTGGAAGAGGGGGAAGAGTTTCCTGTTAATGACGGACTTTGGGGTACTTTCTTTTAACTGGTGAAAATAGCATTAGTTTTATCAAAGGTTTCTCTCTCTCTCTCTCTCTCTCTCTCTCTCTCTCTCTCTCTCTAGTGTCAGTGTCCTGCAACTGCAGTCTGTGAGTAATTTCAGGTCTGGCCGTCAAACACGAATAAGGGTGGGGTGGGGTAAAGGAAAAATCATTATGTCGCCTTGGCTAGCTCCCGCGCCTTGTCAAAACAACCTTGTCCGTTTTGTTTTCTCCTGTGTGAAATTATTGCTTCGGACAGGTCATTTTAGACCAACATTGATCCGCGGGAGTCTTAGTCCAAGCCAGACATGACAAAGCCGTTGTGCCTTGTGGAGCGTGAACGTCCCTGGCTGAGCTGTTGCCCTCCGAAAGCCGGGGAGGGTGTTTTCTCATGGTTTGGAACTTCCTGAACAAAAAAACATTGGGAGCATCTCTTGGGAGCCCCAAGAGCTGTTAGAGGTAAACAAACTGATACATGATAATCCATTTCTAGCACCCAGTGTGTGTGTGTGTGGTCTATCATGTGATGAAGGTCACAACATGTAAGCATAATATTTGTGTTTAGGGCAGAAATACATTCTAAAAGAACATCTTGGGTTTCTTACCAAGAGCCACATAAATGAGAATTCCATTTGCACCGTTTAGACTTTGGGCCCCAATTCAAATGAGCAGAGTCTTATGCCTAACTAATGCTATTCTAAATAAATTAGCCAATTGAGCACTATGGGTAAGACCTTAAGCACAAACACTGATGAGTCAGCTCCATGTTCTGACAAGCCACATAATAACTACAGATCAAGCATAAGAACTTTGCTCGTTGACAGACTTTGCACTTTGGCCGACATTTAAATTAAAGTAATTCCAGCGGAAATTGACCCGCGGTACTCTGGGTTCACTAGCTATGCTGTTGGTGCTTCGTTTTATGTGTAGGGACCAAGCTGCTGAGGAGGTTTGAACAATATTACTGTAATAAAAAATGCTATTTGGGAAGCGTTTTGCTCATGGCCCTTAGCTTCCACTGTTTGCGACTTGGGACTGGAGTGTACACTGGAGCAAGCTCTGCAGTGGCTGATCAACGAAAAATACTGTCTCCACGGCTTATTCAATGTGTTTTAATGCAGAAAAACACCCTTGGGTCAATTTTCACTGTTTAATGCACTTTGTAGCCTCAATATTCTTACATTTCACTGATAACACACAATCAGTGATAAGGAAATGTTGCAAAAACACATAAAGAAACAATGGAGTACCGAAGCCATAAAATAGCATTGTCAAAGCAGGAATTTCACTGGATCTAAACAAATACATTTTACCATAGTGGTGACCATAGTGGTCAGCATTTGATAAAACATGAAATATGGCGACAGGGCAAACCGGACCCCAACACGCAGCGGAATAATCATTTATAACAGAATTAAGTTGCACATACAGAGTAGAATCACATCTCAACAGACCAGAGAACACTACAAGAGTAACATCTTGTCAAGTTAGTTTGCTTTCCTCTATCTTAGTATAGAACATAAGAATACATTTGAAAATTACTTTTTCTTTTTTTTTTGGTTCTAAAAAACAAAAACAAATCACCCCTTGTGTGTTACAAAATAACAGTGAAATAGAAAGATCTGGAATGTGTTTACAATTTTTATTGATTGTTTCTCTCCATCTCTGCAGAAGGAGAGATGAGCCATTCGCCCTCCTTCAGAAAACAAATAGCTATTCAATGGTGAAGGTTAAATTTATCACCAGGTAATTAATCGAGTCAATACACTCCGATTTCATAATGGGATTATGTTTGTGCTGTCACCATGGAAACGGAACATTCATTAGACGAATATAAAAAAGTCTTTGCAGGGTTCTTCTGTTTTTTTTCTTCAGCAGTGCCCCTTTTCTAGCAACATACAGGATGAAAAGATAAAAGACTAAACTCTGCCTGCTTCCGTGTGTGTGTGTGTGTGTGTGTGTGTGTGTGTGTGTGTGTGTGTGTGCGGCAGTGTGTGTGTGTGTGTGTGTGTGTGTGTGTGTGTGTGTGTGTGTGTGTGTCAGTACTGTGTCATGGTGTATTCATCACCAACCACCTTCCTGCATTTTTCTTCCAGGTCAAAGTAATTGAGGTACACATGGACTGGACTGAACTGACACAGTGTGTGTGGTCGAGGTCTGCACTCCCGCGGTAGACCCATCGGGTCCCCCCACGAAAAAGAGGGACAACTTTTGAAAGCTCTTTGCGGGAGTGGGCAGGATGAGAGAGGTGCGCTCGCTGGCTTGGGGACAAACCGATGATTCACTGCACTTCCAGAAATTAAATATGTGCGTGAAATTAAATATGGAAATGATTAAAAGTAGTGTTCATAACTATAGTTCAGCTGGATGTTCTGTTAGGCAGCATTAAAAAAAAACGGGGTTTAAGCATAACTGACAGATAGCAGGCCCATAGCCTATATTGTCGCTTTTTTGGGTTCAATTTGCTCTGCTCCTCATTGTCAAAACTTCAAATCGAAAAGCATGACAGAGGAAGAGGGCATCAGGCTAGGCCTACTTCAGTTGTTAGCCTACATTCAGAACCAAGAAACTGACATCTGGAGTCTTTCTCAGGTGTGTGTGCTCCTTTCGTGAGACAGAAAGAAAAGCTGAGAAAAAAAGCTGAGTAGGCTATCCTCCTGGATGCGGGCTTTAGCTGGCGGAGCGGACATCATGTTACAGGATGCGGCAGGAGCTGGACATCATGTTACAGATGCGGCAGGAGCGGGACATCATGTTACAGATGCGCAGGAGCGGGACATCATGTTACAGATGCGGCAGGAGCGGGACATCATGTTACAGATGCGGGCAGGAGGCGGGACATCATGTTACAGATGGGCAGGATGAGAGAGGTCGTTAGAGTGCGGGACAAACCGATGATTCACTGCACTCCCATAAAATTAAATATGTCGTAAAATTAAATATGGAAATGATTAAAAGTAGTGTTCATAACTATAGTTCAGCTGGATGTTCTGTTAGGCAGCATTAAAAAACGGGGTTTAAGCATAACTGACAGATAGCAGGCCTATAGCCTATATTGTCGTTTACGTGGGTTCAATTTGCTCCTGCTCCTCATTGTCAAAACTCGAAATCGAAAGCATGACAGAGGAAGAGGGCATCAGGCTAGGCCTACTTCAGTTGTTAGCCTACATTCAGAACCAAGAAACTGACATCTGGAGTCTTTCTCAGGTGTGTGTGCTCCTTTCGTGAGACAGAAAGAAAAGCTGAGTAGGCTATCCCTCCTGCATGCGGGCTTTAGCGGGCGGGAGCGGGACATCATGTTACAGATGCGGGCAGGAGCGGGACATCATGTTACAGATGCGGGCAGGAGCGGGACATCATGTTACAGATGCGGGCAGGAGCGGGACTAAAAATCACACATTAATGTGGGAGCGGGACAGAATATTGTGGGAGCGGGCGGGAGCTGAAAAATCAGTCCCGCGCAGACCTCTAGTGTGTGGGTCCATCCACTCTCATCCAGGTAAGCAAACTCCACATAATACTATGATAGGGGTCACACACACACACACACACACACACACACACACACTTTCCCATCTTTATATACTGGAAAAAAAACACACAACAATGTCCTAAATGTTGGCAGATGCATTGCCACTACCAAATCAGTGATAGTGGCAATGCATCACGACCAGTGTTCTAAAAGTAATCAGTTTCTAGTTACTGCTCCCAAAAAGTAACTGAATAAGTAACTGAGTTACAGTATTATGAAAGAAACTAGTTACCAGGAAAATTAACAGTTCTGTTACATTTATTTTTTTTCAAATATGTCAAAGAATTTGGTGTATTACAATTTGAATACTCTCATAACTTTAGCCCTGTCACCGGCCTGTAGGCTACTGCTGTCCTGTTGTTACTCTCTGTGAAACAGATGTTTTCAAAGCATCCTTTTGCTTGCTTGAAGGCGACCTTAGGGTAAAATTTAAGATAAATAGAGGCTATTTAAGATAATGGTGTTGTTGTGAGGGCACGTTTTGACACCACTCTGTATGCAAAGTCATGTTAGACCTACATGTAGCTTTACACCTCGTTTAGCTAGTGCCACAGTTTTGTAGAATTCTCCCTTATTTTCAAAGCTCAATGTTGACAACTGGATTAGAATTGCTTAAAACAAAGAGATACACTTTGTTCCTGAGCATACTGTTATATGTTTGCATGTACATGTATACATTTCAGGTATAGCCTACATTCTTGCCTTTATCTCTAGGGAAAGTAATGTCTCTATAGCCTACTTCCAGTTTAAAAGGCTACCTTGAATTATCTGGAAGTAACTGAATAGGTGTATTCTGGATTACGTATTTAGATACAAAATATGAATAACTGCATTTAAATACAGTTAAAACCCCATGTGCTGTTGAAAAAATCATTACAAAATATCTGTGTATACTTGGTTTGGGATTTAGTAGCTTTTTAGCCTATGTGCAGACAAAGCATCTCTGTTATGTCTTTGTGTCATGAGCTCTCTCTCTGCCTGGTAACACACGCTGATTGAAGTCTGATGACCTCCACCTGTTCCTGCTCTGCTCTGCTCTGCCTCACCCTCGTTACCTACCAGCTGCACTGCATTCACCACTCATCATGCCCTGTATATAAAGCCTTGCTTTTCAGTCCACACTTGTCAGATCGTCTGCAACCAGCACCAGTTACCTGCGGTTTTGGAAAACGCGCTGACTCTTTGCCTGTGATCCCGGACCCGCTCGACTACTTCTGTGTTCTCCAGCCCCGTAATCTTGACCTGCCTTCCGTCCCTCTTCTCTGAATACCGCCTAGTCCTTGACTGTACTGCTGCTTCGTTTCAATTGCTGTTGTGTGTGTGTTTTCCCCAGGACTTCCCGGATCATCCCGCTCCTGCCATCGCTGTTCGGCTACTGGGGGAACACACACATGCAGACTCTTGGAACTCCCATACCCCCCCGGAACCCCTGAAACCCCCATAACCCCAACCCTTAAATAAACTTTTGAACGTGACGCTTTTGTGGTCCTCGTCCTGTTTGGTGTCTGACACTTTGACACAATACAGTGTTTAACTGAGGAATTTAAATATCTAGGCATTTGGCTTGAATCACGGCTATCCTTTAAATCTCATATTAATTATATAACTAAAAAAATACTTGGCTCCCTGAAATCTCTTTATCGTTCTATTGATTGTTTTTCACAAGATGTTAGGAAAAGAATTGTGATGCAATTATTATTCCCGATACTGGACTATGGTGATGTTATCTATGGCAGTACCTTTGATACAAATCTTCGTCCTCTTAAAGGTGCCATGTGTAAGAATTGAGGTAAAAATATCCAAAAGATGAGCTACACGCATCAAAAGAATGAGTAGAAATATGGGCGATGATGTCATTAAAAAAATAAGGTATAGTGCTGCAGAGATATCAACCTGAATTAGCATGCTAAATTACTAGCCACAGCCCGACAGGTGTCATAATACCAGTTTCGGCCATGGGAGGCAGTATCACGGACAACATAACCGCTAGCCAAACTGCAATACACGAGTCTCGGTTGTTACTCTAGGGTAAACCAGCTCACTTTCTGGAGGTATACTGCCCCCATCTTTTATGGAATGTGGAGTATGAATTGATTTTTGGCGGACATTACACATGGCACCTTTAATGTATTATACCATAGTCTCTGTAGGTTTGTGCTCCGGTGCCCCTACAGAACCCACCACTGTACAATGTTTGAGGCCTTGAACTGGCCAAGTCTCAAAAACAGGAGGCAGCTCCACTGGTTAACTTTTGTTTTTAAATGTATTTACCTTATGTGCCCGTTATACCTGAAAGAACTATTAATTCCCTTTAATTCCCAGTACAGTCTCCGGCACACAGACCACTTATTTCTAGTTACCCCACGGCTCAATAAGGAAATTGGGCATCGGGCCTTTACATTTAGAGCCCCGGCAGACTGGAAGGCACTTCCTTCCTCTCTAAGGTCTATCACATCTCTCCAAATTTTCAAATCAGCTATAATGACGCATTTTGAAACTCCCTGCTCATGTTTTTAAATTATTACTATTTTATTTTTACCTATTTTTTTTATTTTTTATTATTATTTTTATTTTCTTAATTATATTATCTCTCTCTTGTCTTTTTATGCTCAGAGTGAAGAGAAGGGCATAAATTAAGATTCTTTTATTTTATTCAAGTGCTATGTATAGTTCACAGGCGTGCTAACGTACCCTGTGTTTCTGTTTACATGCCTATGTGCTGGAAACTTAGTGGTTGGTGAGGAATGGGGTTGGGGGCTGGTCTGGGGTGCAATGTTTGTTGTGTTGAGTGTGAATGTGTTTGTGTCTTGTGTTTTGTCTATTATGTATTTTGTTATTATTTCAAAAAAGGGCATGTAATGTATTGATGGACCCCCTTGTAAACGAGATGATTCATCTCACGGGGCTATCCTTAATAAAAATTGAAATTGAAGTGTTTCATAGTCAAAGTCAAAGTCTGCTTTATTGTCAATTTCTTCACATGTCAAGACATACAAAGAGATCGAAATTGTGTTTCCTACTATCCCACGGTGGAGACAAGACATATTTTACCAATTAGGTCCACAGACAAACAGCCCATGTTTATATGTAGATATTATACTTTTGCAACACAAATATATACAACCTACTAATCCAAGTCAGATGCTGACACAAGCATGTGATATGTGTATTTCTGAGATGAGCCTCTCTCATCCTCCAGTCAAAAAAAAAAAACACAGCATGGCCTCTTTTCCACACGGAGGCAAACTTCCTCCAGGCTTCACTATGATAGAGCCATGTCACCTGGAGAGGTAGAATAAGGAGGAGGATTAGACGACACGAGGGATGGGGGGATAAATAAAGGAGAGAAGAGGAGGAGTGGAAGAGAGGCAAAGGGGAGGAGAGGAGGAACGGAGGAGAGGTGAAGTGGAGCCATGGAGCTCTGCCGTCTCAGCAAGATGTTCAGTTCATCGTGTCCGTGTCTCTCGGGAGACGCAGCTGAACTACCAAGAACGGAGTGAGTGAAAGAGAGACAAATGAAGAGAGAGGCCGACAGACATGAAGAGAGAGAGAGTGAAAGAAATAAAGAGAGAGAGAGAGATAGAGAGCATGGGTTTCAATGTAAAAGAGAATCCGTGGGTGAGAAAGAAAAAGAAGTCTGAGACTGAGGGACAGCAAGCGAGGGAGTCAGAAGGAGAGTCAGGTGACACAAAGGGAAGCAACAAGAACAGTAATGAGGGAAAGGCCACAAACAGGAAGTAAGCGAGATGGTACAGACAAGAATAGCCACGCTCTCCATCAGAGCAGCTTGATGACAAGCTTGGCCTCCCCATCCGTCTGTTATTCCCTGTATCTCTCTCTCTATCTCTCTCTCTCTGTTTCTCTCTCTCTCTCTGTTTCTCTCTATCCAGTCTCTTGTCCTCCCTTCCTGCCTGTCTGTGCCCCTTTGTCTGCCTGTCACTAGGTGGAGCACAGCCTTAGAACTGGCTTGCCCATCATTGACCAGAGAGAGAGAGAGAGAGAGAGAGTATGGATAGGGAGGAAGAGATGTATGGAGAGAGAACAAGTGGGAGGGAGAGAGGGAAGGTGGGGGTTGGCAAGTGAATGAAGAGAGAGAGAGAGAGAGAGAGAGAGATGGAGGAGGAGATGTTGGGATATGGTCAAGGACCAGGTCATCTGGAGAGCTTCAGTGAGACAGGGTCACAGTGGAGACAGGTGGAGAGGTGTGAGTGTGTGTTGATGGAAGTGTACATGCAGACACACACACACACACACACACACACACACACACACACACACACAAGCAGCAGCACTAAATGTTTACATGCTGCGTAAAAGAGGACAATCTAAATCACAATCCAAAGCTGTGTGCACTCCAAAGCTTTAACCAAGTGAGACTTCGGAGTTCCAAACAACATCAGAGCATGTCAAAACCACCAAAGCTTCTAAATGCAGCTGCCTTTTATACTTTAATTATGCGATCTCTATTTTATGTAATTGACTTTCTTTAACTATTATCTGTCCTTTAATGGATTTTATTTAGTATCGTTCTCTATGTTTTTGCTCTCATTTATGTAAATCACATTAAGTGCCTCCAGAGACGGTTGATAAAGCGAGACGATTCATAAGAGGGTAAATTCTGGCACGTTGTGACGTGGGGTTCGAAGCTGTTAGGCCCATTTGGAGTCTAGCGGAAGGTCCAGTGTCTATGTATTCCTATCGGAGAAATTAACATTTTCTCGGAATATGACCAATCCCTTAGCCCTACATTCAGCAATGTAAGTTATGAACCCATTTTCTAGAAGCCACATGTCTCCCTAACATTCCGACATTGAAATTGTATTTTCCAACGAAACAAACAAAGACAAAAATAGCTTTTTCGTGATCTGTCACTGTCTCGTCAAAGCTCTGGTGCACAGCCACCTGTTCTCAGAGGGTCTAGATTCAGAGACAGTTGATAAACTAACCTATTTTTTGCTAGAACTAGTAGACTACCACAAAGTTGCTGAACGTATGTTATTTCAGGTTAGTTTGCAACAATATATAAGTTTAACCAAAGTCCTTAGCTGCTAACTAGCTAGTGAACATAACTAGCTGTTCCCATTCACTTTCCGTTTACTGTGCTAACGTTAGCTAGCTTGGTTAAATAAAAAAAAAAATCATTCCGTGTCCGAACGAGTGTTTCATTGGCATCACACACAAACAACGACTGTAAAATAGTATACAAAATTATATTTAAATGTTATTATTGCTTATTCAGAGAAAAGTTTATGTTTTGACACGCCCATGTTTGACACGCCCATGTTATGTTTTGTCTCTCTCTTGGGCTCTAGACACGCCTATTTAGGAGTCCGGAACTAGTGCCATTTCGTTCCATTGGTGAATCGTCTTATGATTCATCTTAGTTAGACACGACAGCAGACACACAAGACAACCAGTGAAATAAGACAATTCTGGCACTTCACTTTTTGGAGTGAAATTAATCTTAAGTAAGTATCAAAAGTATTTTCAAACTGGGTCTGCGTATATGAACTTACACATCTATTTTTTCAACTATTTTTACAGCAAAAAAACACCTGTGCACCCGATTCTCCCAACTCTTCACTGCAGAAGTGTGTGTGTGTGTGTGTGTGTGTGTGTGTAGGGGGGAATCACAAGTTCTTTCAAGTGAGATTGCTACTGCAGTGCAAATGTATGCAAAATATGTTACACCTTGAGCAAGCAGCACTGCCTCTTGGCGCACAAAAAAAAAAAAAAAATGGGAAAATGTCACTTAACAGCCGCCATCTTAGGAGTCTAGGTCTTATTTACATTTCACACCGTTCATGTTTGACACTGCTTATCACTGCGTTCTCGTCAAAAGTTTAAACTGAGATCACGCCACATCCTGATCTAAGCTTCTGTGGCGTGTTAACCCACCACAAAACCCCCAATGGCACACATTGCCAAACAGGTATCCTATTGGGGATCCAGTTCCACTGCAGCATACCAGGACACAGTGAAGCCGATAAGTGTTGTTCTGATAAACACGTATCAGCTTCACTAGCTGATGCACGTTTACATTTGGAATCACCTGTATCAGAGACTTTCTAATGAGGAGACACAGCACTCAAAAAATCCTCCATAGAAATGCATGGGGCTAGTTTGTAACGCCAATATGGCTGTTACTACACATATCACACCCCTTCCTCAGCAAAACGTCGACACGTGAATACATTGAGCCAATCATGTGGTGTGGTGTAAATACATTGAGCCAATCATATGGTGTGTTGTGAAGACATCGTGCCAATCATGTGTTGTGATCTCGCCGCTGGAGCAAGATTGGTGTCGTGAAGCCTAGCGCACGCGCATTTCTGCCGAAATGGATGCCCGACAAGTGCCCAAAAAGCGTTGCAATATGGCCGCCGAGTGGAGGGACTTGCCTAAAAGGACTTTGCCTGTATTCAGTCCAATAACGAAAACATTCCGAACATACCGAAAAGACTCTAGCAAAGCAAGACTGCATGTCTACCTTTCACTGTACCTTGTATTTTATTACCATAAAATAATGAATCATGAATCCATAAATGATAAAGGGGCAATACAAAGAGGGTCAATGAACATCAAATAAACATACAAACAACATCAAATAAACATACAAACAACTTCAAATAAACATACAAACAACTTCCAGTAATTGTGGTCTCTCATCAAAATCTATGTCCACTGCAAACTTGTGTGGACATCTTGGACGTGAGTATGCAATAGCTAACCCTTGGTTGTGACACACACACACACACACACACACACACACACACACACACATCCATCTGTTACAGGCTCATACAGTAAAGGTATTCCTGTGCTACCATCTGTCATCTTTTCTGAAGTACTAAAGGCTGAAATTGACAGAGAGATGTCACAGAACGATGTAGAGAGAAAGAGAGAGACAGAGAGAGAGAGACAGAGAGAGAGAGAGAGACTAAGAGCAGGTCAAGTCAAAATCATTGACAGGTTAAGTAAAATGACAATGGTAATGT
>NC_063212.1:20421262-20433762 GCF_017589495.1 Alosa alosa | reverse complement strand
GCTAAAAGGGTTTTTATGTTTCAGATACGTTGATCATCATGCGTTTTGTTAAGTTACTAATCCTATAACATTGCCATAGTGTGGTGTGTGTGTGTGTGTGTGTGTGTGCTTGCTCTAACAGGCTTTTAGGAGGATTGCCATTTTTCAGGATTAAGGCTCTGGAGCAAAATCTCTATTGGAGTTGCCAGATCAATGCGGCAAGAAATGCTACAATTCAAACGTTGACCTCTCCGGGCATACATGTGCACTTGGAAAATAGGTTGTCATACTCCGGCGTTAGGACATTTAGTAAGAGAGTGATTTGACCTTGGGTTGCAAGATGAGCACAAGTACAGTACAAGCATAAATGCCCCGACTTAAACCCTGGTTTTACCATACAGTATAAACAAAAGCAAGGGGGTCAGTAAAAAGAACAAAACAAAAAAAAAAGTTTTGGTTGCCAGGTTACCACATACCTGGGGAGGGGGCAGTCCTCCAGCCCCAAGGGGACAGTCAGGCAGCATGAAGGTCCGCTGGGGGGTGCTGCACTCGCAGTCGGGGGAGGGGTTGGCGAATGACCAGTTCCCGTTGGCGAAGATGTCACTCACAGCAGAGTCCACGGGAGGAGTGTACCAGTCTGTTGCTTTCTGAGGTTCACACGGCAGATGCCTAGAGAAGAGGAGGGGGACGTTGTTTTAAAACATCAGACACCAGGTATGTTGTTTTAAGACATCAAATAAACTGGAGATTTCTAGACAAAAAGAGCACATTGTTTTTTTAGACATCAGACACACAGGAGATCTCTAGAGGGGAAGAGCAACTTCAGACAGGAACCTTTTGGACACACCAAGGCTAAGAGCTAAGAGAGTTGGCCCCACAAGGCTTCCATTTTAACATTCCATATGTTATCTTAATGAAGAGGAGGTAGATTGGGAACCAAATAGAACGTTCAAGCATTGTTTTTGTTTTTATTGTTGAAAGGGTCAATACTCTGCCTACACCATCATTCTTTACACAAAACAGTACAGCTGCCGGTAATTCCTTTCTGGGTGTCCTTTATGTAAGCTACAGTATATGTTAATATACTAGTTGGCATGCAACACTTCACTTGGCTCAATTTCACACTGTATTAGCTTCACATACTGAAGAGCTGGAGAGAGACATGGATATAGTGTTTTTAAAACACCATAAAATGCCAAATGTTTTGTATTGGCAGTTTACTGTTTTAAAAGATGCATTTATTATTGAGGGGTGTTTCTTGCCTATAAATGTTGCCTCTATAATTTTCATTATTTTAAGGCATTATGAACCACTCCAGACGAATATTGAATAATTAACTTTGTTAATGTTGCACTTTCATATGAATGTATTGAAGAAATATAAAGGTTGAAGCCATGGTAGACTAAAAGACCAAATAAACTAATGAATGAATGAATGAATGAAAGAAAATACTGTAATGTACTGCAATTATTTTAATTACATCATTGTTAAACCATATATAATCACCTTGAATTACAGTTTCAATGTGTTAATTAGCTATTCCACTTCAGATGTGTAGAATAAGCATCATTTAATGACCTTGATTAGAGCTATAATCAGATAAGTAAGGTTATCATAGAGGACACTGAACTAAAGAAAGGGAACCATTCATTATTGCTGGTAAAGTAGGGCCATGTTAATAATCATAATTTATAAAACTCTGCTTTCCATACTTAGTGACTATACATTCATTGCTTTCATTTCCCACATAAGTATATCATGGTATAACCATAGACTGTATATATAGAGTGGAAAATGAAAGCAATGTATGTACTTCTATACAGTATATACAGCATATCGGTATAACATATTAGTTTAAATGCACTGTGCATGCATGTCTTAATGTATACATCACGATTGAGCCTCATTGATCTAAACATAACTATAACACTATTCTTGAAAAAATATATTTAAGGATCATTTCATCCTTAAATGCATTACTATTTTGTTTATTCATTTATACTGTAACTATCTCTGATTTGCTTCCATGCTGCAAATGTAAACTATTCTGAAAAAAAGACATACAAGAATAAAATAAAATAAAAAATATGAGTAATAAGATTAATGTGCTCATCCAGTCAGCCAACATGAAAACACAAACAAAACAGAAACAAACAAAAAAATTGGCATGGGGTGATGAGTCACGCCGACGGCACATTTCTCTTCAGACGGGTTGCATCAGGAGAAAACAACAGCTTGATGAAGCATATTGGGACCAATGAGGCTTGACTGTGTTGCAGTGGCTACTAACGGAGAGCCTTTTGAAGCAGCCCTACCTGGAGGCCTACTGTACAGCCCAGAGGATACCAGGACCCTGACCGAGCTCTGCTACAGAGAGGCTTTTAAGGATCAGTGTCATTTCATGGATACAACTACCTCCCACACACACCGCAGAGAGAAAGAGAGAGAGAAAGAGAGAGAGAGAGAGACTTTTTTACTTCTAAGTTTTCTTTATTATCTGTCAAGAAGGAAACCGACAAGAAGTAAAAACAACCCGTGTGTGTTTATGTGTGTGTGTGTGTGTGTGTGAGAGAGAGAGAAACGGATGATTAGAGGACAAAAGACCACTAAGACGATATCCCAATCTGTTTGACCTGGAGGTGTGGGGTGTCTGACATATCTGTTCTGCATTCTAGTAGTTTTTCCCTTGCTGTTTGTCTTCCACTCCTGTCCTGAATGGCAGCGACAAAATTGCATTTCTGTGACATTTACTTTTGAAAATGAAAACGGCTATGGCCCAGACCCTCTGAATATCTTTTTTCTTTTCAATAGAAAATAAAAAAATCACTCTAGAAACACTTTCATTCAGTCCTAAAAACTAAAGAATAAAACCAAAGATCCTTGCATGTTGTATTCGGAAAGCATTAACCATCTTTGCAAGGTCATGAAGACTGTCAAGGTTCCCCTGAGCTGCACTCGAAACAGATTCACATATCTAAAAAACTAGTTTCCTCATCCCTCATTCAGAAGACTGTGAGATGGTTTGTTAATTATAATAAATCAAACAGCCATTAATCTTGTGTAAAACAACATGTGTTTTTTTTCTAAATCAGTTTGATGGTAATTCAAGGTTCCCTCCTTCTCTGTAGTTTCAGTGGGAAGATGATGGCTACTGATGTGATATAACTGACACCGGACTAGCATTGGAGTCGAACCAGGATAGTCAAAACAGAAGAATTGTCAAAGCAAGAAAAAAAAATATTGTAGTCTAAAAACCTAATCCAATCTAATAATGCAATGTAATGTAATATAATATAATGTAATCAAATGTAAGAAAGGACAAAAGTGGCGAAAAGAAAAATAAATCCTGTTGTCCTGCAACTTGTGAAAGTGACCATGGTGGTGTATACTCACGGTATTGGGTTGCCTGCCATGCAGCGTGTCCCGAAGCCGGGGTCATTCAGCAAGGACTTGGCTACCTGCGAGACCTCTGTGACGTTGGGCTCATCCACACTGTAATGAAATCAAGTCAAGTCAGTGGCGGCCCGATCCCTCATCCATTACACAAGAGCTCTAATCACCGACATAATCCGAGGCTAGCGGCTTATCTTTTTAATTATGGGGGCCACAATCTTGGAACAAAAGAACAAAAAAAACAAATGTTGGCAGGAGGAAGGAAGGGAGGGAGTGGTCTCGACAGATTGGGCAAATATTAAAAAGAGGCCGGGGGAGCTTTTCGAGGAGCTAAGACACAAACTGTCAATGTGAGTTTGGGGGCCGTGGCAAAAGTAATTACCCCCAGGCACCTCGCCCAGTCCACTGAGTGAGTGAGTAAACAGAGGAGGAGGAGGGGGAGAAGGAGGAGTGGGGGGGGGTGGAAGAGGAAGGGGATGAGGAGGAGGAGAAGGAGAAGGAGAAGGAGAAGAATGATGCTAACTTTAAACTGCCTGAAAGAAAGCTTTTGGTTTGGATTTGGAGCAGATGTAGAAGGCAGGGAGGAGAGGAGCAGAGGAGACCGTATGCTACTAAAGGCCAGTGGAAGTGGCTGAGAATGTAGTTAAGGATCGTTTAGAGAGACACAGACAGTCAGAGTCAGAGACACAGAGTTTCAATTAGAGAGAGTCGGTTTGAATTGGGCTGGACAGCACAATGCTATTGGACACCCAATCTACCTTTACTAATTGCAGTTGGGCAAATTAGCAAAAGCAAACAAAGGTACTATAGCTGATGCAAGCAACAAGCAACTTTTCTTTCACACATTCCAATAATTGGTACAAATCATTGACTGTACTGTATATAAAAGGTGTTTAATCAATTTTATTCCATGTGAGTACTTGCCTTAATACCATGGAAATGATATACGGAAGGCTATTGCTTCACATGTGGTTTCAACAAATCCGGCTTTATGCGCCTTGGGGTGTCATTTACAGTATGTGTGTGCCCTTCAATGACCTTTCTACACCATTAGTGTTCCATGATATCTCACTAAAGTGTTAAACATTCTCATAGAGCAAGGCCCGTGGTTGAATAAACCATGAAAGATCCATATATAGAAATTATTTTCTCTTGTGTCAAAGAGGGAGAGAGAGAGACACAGTTGCAACCGCAAACTCTTAAAGGAGAATTCCGGTGTGATATTGACCTAAAGTGTGTTGAAACATGATACCGAGTGTGAACGTATGTCTCATAGCTCACCTTGGCTTGTCCCCTGTACTCAGAAATCTGCCGCTAGTTAGCCAATGCTACCAACAGGGTTTTGTTGTGGTGCCTCGGGCATCGGCCTAGCCATGCAAATAAATCACTGTTATACACCATTTACGAGGCTTAAAGTAGCTCCATACTTCATTGGTAGACTTCCGAGGGCATTGACATTTAAAACGAGACATGGAGAAAAGCACTGGTAGTTTATTTACAAGACGATTTATGCAGACAGTACCTTAAGGAATTTTACCGTTCAACGCCATCTTGAATTTAGTCACGATAAGTCGAGCAACCAGTACGAATGAACAGGTATGATAAGGGATCAGATTCCAAAAATAATTCAGTGGAAATGCATGGATTCCAGTTGCTGCTACTGGAAGCAACTGAATCCATGCTTTTCCACGGAATTAGTCAAAATCACTTTAGGTCAAAATCACACCGGAATTATCCTTTAAGTCTGCAACAGCCTGGCGAGGTCACTGAGGTCGCTGTATTAACAAACAGCTTTTGCTGTCTGTGTGTGGGAGATGAATTTACAGAGAAAGCTGCTTGATTTCAGCGTGGTTATCTGGATGAAGTAGAGTTAAAGCATTTTGCTCCATCTTTGGAGAACCATGTGTCTAGATGGGGTAGTGAAGTGGAGGGAAGAAGGGGCCGAGTAAGGTCAAGGCTCAGCATTGGGATTAGCACAACACTCACAGTGGACCCTCGCTCTGAAGGCCCTCTAATGAAGGTCAAGCTGTAATTTCGCCCCATCTATTGATGGCCACTCAAGTGCCTGACTGTAAAACAGGCTTATGTGGGGCCATCTGTAGCACCATTAACAGCGGTTGCAGAGCCCTGATCATTACACCAGTGGGAGAAGAGGAAAAGGAGGAGTTTGGTGCCATGTTGTTTCTGAGGGGCATGAAAAGCCTCACAGAGGAGGGAAGATATTAAAATGATGATCCTCAAATGCACTGGAAACTGGTCTACCTGTCCCCTATGGTCTAGTGTCCACTTGAAGTCTCATGACACACACACACACACACACACACACACACACACACACACACACACACACACACACACACACACACAAACATGGAACATACGCACGGCACATACACACGCAGGCACGTACTTGTACGCGCGCGCGCTCACACACACACACACGGCTATTTTTTATCCCTTGAGGTCACATACACACACACACACACACACACACACACACACACACACACACACACACACACACACACGCACACGCACACGCACAAACCTATTTTTTATCCCTTGATGTCAAAATCAATACACCTCTTTAGGGGGTAATGGCACATTTGGGACAGAAGCTTTTTTATAACGCAGTTTTTATACTAATAGTGCTCAGGGCATTTTGGCCTCTGTACTCTGAATCTGTAGGCGATGCTCCTGAGTGTCCGTCCACACACACACACACACGCATGCACGCACGCACGCACGCACGCACGCACGCACGCACGCACGCAAGGTGAGGCAGCTAAATAGCATCGGACTCCAGGGACCACGTACGTCAGGTCAAACCAGTGCATGGAAGGCAGGTTTGAGCCAAGTCTCATTTGAAGGAATGGAGGGAATTTTCATCCTATTCAGGCAGTTTCACAAAGATGCCTCTTAGGGGCAGGGAAGGGGCACTGAGGGGCGCTCTGCAGTGCCATTTAAAAGGATACCAGAAGCGAGCATCTAAAAGAGGGATCATTGCGTTCTAGGGAAACACTTCATTTGGAGAGTGCATAAAGAGACAGCTACAGATGCTTTGTTGGAAGTTCAGTCTTTCGTTTTTTGAGAAGTATAATTTTTGAGATTTTTTTTTTTTATTGTATAGCACAGCGTAGAGATGGACAGGAAGTGGGTGGGGGAGAGAGATGGGGTGGGAACAGGAAATGACCTGGGTTGGACTCCATGAACCTGCGGTCACCGTGGGCACTTGGGCCCAGGGATGTAGTGGAGGCTAAACGCAAGTAAACGCAGTTTATCCACCTCTGAGATTTCAGAAATCGACATTATCCACCTCTTATTAGAGTTTATCCACCTCTGAAAAGAGTTTATTCCCCAATTGCAACTTTTAACATTAAAAAATCACACTGTAGTATTCACATTCACAACATGTACACTCATCAACACTCTAGGAACCATTTAATACCACTGGTATTGTTATAAACATTAGACAATAACCTCCACCATCATCAAACATGTTCTGAATGCCTTTTCTAAAAATCTGATGCTGCAATGCACAGTCCACCTTTCCGTGATCACAGAATTCATAGTTTACCCACCTCTTATTTTACCACTACACCTCTGCTTGGGCCTGAATGTGGTACAGTCACTGCGGCCAATTGTGCCACAGCACACAAGTTCAGTCATTGTGATTGTTCACTGAACTCCATCTTAACCAAACCAAACCCCAACCTTAACATTAACACACACATTGGAGTCAACAAAGTTTCTGGTGCAAATGAGAAAATAATAAAAAAATAATGCTTGATATTTAGGGCATAAAAAATGGCTGCCGTGGCGGAATAAGATGGATTTGTGATTTTCTGACCTTTCCTTGTGCTGGAGGTGTGGCTGAGGTATCTGTCAAAGTATCTTATGACAACGAAACAATCCTATTTAATATGGCTTCCCTGTCAGGTCACACAGCACTGGAGCCTGGGCGATTTGAAGAGACAGCGTCCTTGGCAGGCTGCATTAAATCTCTCAGGTGAAGAGCTCTCTCTCTCTCTCTCTCTAATGCTCTCTCTCATACACACTCGCTCACTCTGTCTCTCTCCCTTTCTTTTCTTTTCTTTCCTTCTCTCTCTCTCTCTCTCTCTCTGTGTGTGAGCGTGGGTGTGTGTGTGCGTGCGAGCGTGTGTGCGTGTGTGTGCATGGATAGGTGTGTGTGTGTGTGTGTGTGTGTGTGTGTGTGTGTGTGTGAGTGTGAGCTCATGCATTCCCTTCAGATATACTGAACTGTACCTGATGAAAGTAGAACCTTAGCTGCTTTCTAGGCTGAATAGCAATGAGTGGCTAAATTGATCATATCAGGGATCGACTCCACGGGGGAAAGGACAGAAGAGCTTGCTTGACTGACTTCAATTTCACTTCCGACTGAAAATCCCTCAGCATAGCTTTCGGTTATACGTTACACTGCCGAGCGCTTTGTTCATTATAATTATAACAAAAACATTAATTATCTATGTATTCCAGAACGCTAATGGTCTGGTCTTACAGGCACCCTTTAGTATAAGATAAGTGCAGTATATCTGCATGAGAAAGCATTGACACATCAATACATTGCAATTACAGTACACTATTATACATACACAATGTACAGTGAATGTACACATCGTGCTGTGATGTAAAAAAGTGACTCAGCTTTGTGTAACCTGCCTGTTGGTGTGGTACCAAGGAATTGCACGTCACTTTCTCATTAGGGTAATTTATCATTTCTTTGGTACGCATTCACCCGTGAGTCTGCACTCTCTGCACGGTCTGAAGCGATTCTAAAAGAATGCATATGCTGGAATTAATTAACAGAAAACACTTTAATGAAGCCCAATTGATCCCCGACCACCACAGACAATACCCAAGGAGGAGAATGACAGAGAAAGGAAGAACATCCCTTCAGAACTGAGAGATAATAGGCTGCACAGCACATTGTGAAGATACCCTTGAGATGATACAGCAAAAAAAAAAATGGCCGCCTTTCTTATATTTGGAGGTCAGAGCATATCTCTGGCTTTGCGTTCTTAATGCATTCTCCTTTGCTGTACTGGACCATCAAGAGGCTATCAATCCCGTGTGATGAATTTTCATTTTCTTCTGGCCTTGGAATATCTGTGATTTCCATAGCAACATGCTTTGGCCAGATAGTCTATTTAAAATGTCCAACGGGATCGATCCATTACAATACAATGATCTCTTTTGGATAGATAGAGTGGCTGGGCTAGAATATGAATCAGTGTAAGCAATAGGGGGGGTGAGAGAAAGAGAGAGAGAGAGAGATAGTATGAAAGAGAGAGAAAGAGAGAGAGAGCGAGAGAGAGATAGTATGAAAGAGAGAGAAAGAGAGAGAGCGAGAGAGAGAGATAGTATGAGAGTAAAGGAGAGAGAGAGAAGAAAAGGGAGGGAGGGAGGGAGGGAGGGAGGAAAGAGAACAAGAAAGAGACAGAGTTAGAACGAAAGGAGAGAGAGATAGAGAGAGAGAGAGAGAGAGAGAGAAAAGAGAGAGACAAAATATGCAGAGAGCTCAATAAATGGCTTTGTGGTTGACAGTGCCTCCAGTCCCTACTCTAGCACAAGCCTGACAAACAGGCTACACAGTAAACACACCACGATCGACAGCTCCCGATGATACACCAGATATACCACGAGGCAGACATGAAAAATGACACCTAATTGCTCTCTGGAAATAATTGAAGATTTACAAACACATTTCAATTACGAGACAAGATGAGATAAAGACAGACAAAAAAATAAATATATATATATATTAACGTGAAATGAATATGACAACTTGTACTGTCAGACCAATCCCTGTTGCGGCGTGGGCAACACAGAGTACATGTACATTGCCGTGTTTCCCCTGACACTCTGAAACCATCTCGCTCAGAGCCTGTCTGATTAATTATGTCTGTGGCATCTGAGGAGCTGTAGGAGCGATATCCCAAGTGAAATGTTGACGTGTGTTCTCTGAAACAGATATCTGTGTTGTAGGAAGAGTTATAGCGGATGATGGTGTCATGTGGGTTTTATGAAAAGCTGCGCAGGTCGGTGCGATGCGGGTGGCCAGACAGGAGGCATTAGAATGGCTTTGGAGTGGTGGTGGCTGTGACTGAGACACACATGCGCACGCACACACACACACGCAGGCACGCACACGCACACAAACACACACACGCAGGCACGCACACGCACACACACACACACCGCGGGCCATGAGCTGTGGCTCCTCCAGGATTATTATCTGGTTTAATTCAATGTATCATTATTGTGTGGGTCAGTACTGTCAGTCAGTCAGTCAGTCATGGTTCATCTTGGTGTGTGCAATGGTGCATTTCTACATGTGTACTGTATGTACATGTTTATGTTCTTCAGTGGTACTGTGTTAGTAGTAGAGGAAACGAGAGGGAGAAGGAAAGAGAGAGAGAGAGAGAGAAAGAGAGAGATTAACACTCCTCTTTGTTCACTTTACGCCACTTGGTAACGAAACCTCTCTGCCTTAGTGTGTACCACCTGCTTAGTGTGTACCACCTGCCTACTAGAGCAAAACTCTTTAAAAGACTACCTCGGGATGTGTAGCATTGGGGTTACATGGTGTTGCTGAGCGTATTGTGAGTTGCTGATCATATAGAGTGACCGGTCAGCCATGGACCCATGAGATAAGAGCTTTAATTCGTGCTAAAGTGCTAAAACTCTTAATCGTCCTGTTGTTGCATGATTCTGGCAGTGCAGGCAGTAATAAAAACAATAACTGGCCACATGTTAGCGAGAATATAGTCCAGCGTTTTGGATATGAGCACTGATTAGGATTACGTGTAGATTTCAGAGCGACCACACAAGTCAGTGGTGTCCACTAACATAACAATGTCATGCTGTCGCCAAGACTGAAAGCCAAATGACCCATTTCTCGGAGGATTACACATTATTGACACCGATCATAAATTATAACTGCAAACAATCTGAAGTAATGAGCACACAGTCATAGATTGTGTTTCCTAAAAATCTCATCTAGTCTGATGTAGTCCATATGTTCAATTCCATATCGATTGAGTTTGTGTTTGCTCTTGTAATGGTATAGGACACAATAAACAATCAAGAAGATAGTCAACTGCTATTGCCCAGTATGCTCAAACTTATGACTCTTTAGTGTTTAGACCTATAGTTATATGTACACAAAGAGACCACATTTTTCCTCTTCTTTTGCAATGGGTGCGATTTCCAATTGCAATATTACATTTTTTTTTTTTTTTTTTTTAAGTTTGTTACTCCAGGTTGCTAAAGGACATATTTAAAGAAAAAGTTCTTGGAGTGTGACATTTTTATTTTGACCTATATGTACATTAAATATTCTTGGAAGATATAAATTCAATATGCAATTATTTGCTAAGCATGATATATACATGATGATATTTGTTAAGCATGATATATGATATATTGGGGCAGCTGTGGCCTACTGGTTAGGGCTTCGGGCTTGTAACTGAAGGGTTTCTGGTTCGATCCCCGACCAGTAGGAAAAATGTGGGCGGGGGAAGTGGTTGAACACCGCCCTCCCATGCCCACATCCGCGGCTAAAGTGCCCTTGAGCAAGGCACCTAACCCCCTCACTGCCCCCCGAGCGCCGCTGTAGCAGGCAGCTCACTGCTCCGGGTTAGTGTGTGCTCCACCTCACTGTGTGTTCACTGTTATCTGTGTGTGTTTCACTAATTCACGGATTGGGATAAATGCAGAGACCAAATTTCCCTCACAGGATCAAAAGATTATATACACTTATACTTATACTTATACTACAGTATGTGTAGTTGATACTGATAATGGCTTGGGTCAACATGTCTATACTTTTTTTTACTATACATACAAACTCTGATAATCTGGAATAATCTGGAATAAATAATCTGGAATCAATATGTGAAGTCAATGGGAAAATAAGGAATTGTGAAAGCCTTCCAAAAAAAAAACCTGTCTTTGTTACCTGATGAAGGTGTTCTGCTTGGCACCGTACATCCAAGGCTGGAGCTCCAGTTTGGGGTATTCACGGAACGGGGGGACGATCAGGGAGAAGATGAGAGCGAGGCACACGAACAGGGCTGGCATGACAATCTGTCACACAACAAAGAGAGAGCCAACGCGTTAGGAAAAATTGAACCCCACCACACTCCTCCACTGAAGGATGTCATGTAGTCCACTTCTGTCCACTATAGCCGGCCCTATAGGCCACTTCAAAAGACTAAAAGCAAGAAAGGACCAGAGCACACAAACAGCTTTTTAAGACTTCAGGTGCAAACAACTGAGGTTTCGCCACACAGCGTCTTCCTCAGAGTCAAAAGACTCTACTCCAGTCCACACCCTCCATTCCTCACACACCTGCCATCTCCACTCACCTGAATACTAGTTACCTTCACCATTCAGTAAAGGGACGAGGGTACAGTAATGGGGTCTGTCCAACTGTGAATCACCTGAACACTACTAGTTTCATCCACTCTGTTTGGACTGTCCAAGTAAACCCTGTTAAGCTTAATCCTTGGTGGATGTTGTAACGCTTGTCTATTCAGTCTGACGTCAAGAGCCCAACAGCTTTTTCGTCCAAAAACATTTAGCAGCGCAGCCAGGTGGTTTTCACAGCTTGTAAACCTTGTCACCATCACCTTCATTTTAGTGAGGGTGAAACAAAAATGGCTTAACTCTAACAGAGTAATTAGTGTGGCTGTGCACCTGGTTGATATAATCGAAGGTAATGTCCAGGCCTCCATGAAAAATGTAATTTTGTTGGTTGAGGGAGCAAGTGAGTAGTAGAATGACAATTTTCTTATCGGCTGCTCTGAATAGCGGAAAAAAAATTGTTTCTTTTCCTGTCTATGGGAAATAACGAGCGGGTCTGGGACCAGTTGGACCCGGAAAAAGTATTATCGCACATTTTTACATCAAGACTTAACAAATGAATTGTGTCTACTCCCTTTTTCCTCAGCGGTTCTTTACTTTCGTGTTGTTTGTTGCCCCTGCTCTATCTCACCAACTAATGTCAATTCAGCGCACTATGAAGTTCAAGCAGCCACCAAGGTTATACACTACCACCTGCAAACAAAAAAGCTTTTAAAGCACAATTGTGCAGCTATTGGTGT
>NC_063212.1:20391262-20418762 GCF_017589495.1 Alosa alosa | reverse complement strand
CAGAAGAGCTGGCCAAGTTTACACAGACTGATAACAACATCCTCTAAGAACTTTAGCTTTGCTATCCAGCCAAAACAAATCATCACTCGAACATGCCTAAAAAAATGTTTCTGTTCTGCTAGACATAGTGATGGCCAATACTATGCTCTCCTAGTCAAGTCAGATCAAGTCAAGTTTATTTATATGGCACATTTCATACACAGGGCTCATTCAATGTGCTTTACATAAACACAAGCAAACAGGAATAGCTAATAAAAGCATAGAAGGGAAATAATCAAAGAATAGTTTAGAAAGTAAAGAATAAAAAATGAAAACATTAAAAACACACAAGGTAATAGTATAGAAAAGCATAAAAGGGCAATAGCTTAAAGTAAAAAAAAACCCAACATAGAATGATTACACTAGTCAAGCACCCAGTGAGTGAACAGCAGCACTCTCTGAAGATTCTTGAAGTTATTCTAAACTGTGCGTGCACATATATTCCTTTCAGGGCTATAAATGCCCGACTACAGGGCTCGATAGTCCCCCTCGTGGAGTATTAACACCCGCATATTTAACACGCAAAGTTTCAGAGAAACCCGGTAGAGCTGTAACTCTCTAGCGGCCAAGAATGAGCCGTTACACTCTGACTACTGTATGCTCGATCTGTCTATTCTGTTAGAATGACAGGACGACTACTTTACAGAATCCCCCTTTGCCCAACGAAGGACAGCAATAGTACTACAAGGAACAATAGTACTCCCCCGAAGAGTGTTCTGTGAACTGAGTAATGAGGATCTTACCACAAACCACACTCAGACATGTTGCAAAGATTGCCATTAACACACAATCACAAAGCAGTACAAAATCACATCCAGGATGATGTGACATGCAGACACATAACCAATGGGTCAGAAAAGATTCAAATTTTAGCTGAAAGACTTTCCCAGATTGAAAAATGTGTAACTCAGTGATAATGATCCTAATCAAACACCCCGTGAACAGCAGCACTCTATGGAGATTCTTGGAGTAGTTGAGAACTGTGCGCGCACACTTGTTTCTATTCAGGGCCAAACTGCCCAACCAGAGGGGTCGATAGTCCCCCTCGTGGAGTATTAACATCCTAATAGTTAGCCCTAAACCTGACATATTGAGATGGGTCATAAATGCATTTTCATCCTTATCCTGAAGACTGCCGAAAAAAAAATCAGTTTCTTAACAGTAATTAAATGATGACAGAATATGGTGCGTTCCACCCAATGACTTCATACAGTATGTACTGTAGTCATTGGTTCCACCTCTCACTCATTAATTTAATTCCTGAAGATCATATTTGGCAACAGATGCAATCAAAGTGTCAAAACAGTAATGATATTGTTGGGTTTATATTGCGAGAAAGATTTCACTGTCTAAGTTCATATTGGTTTGACGTTGGTGTTGAATGATATATTGGTACCTGAATTCTACAAGAGAGCAAGAGTTTAGAACTTTGTTGGGTTGTAAACTCTTGCTCTTGGGTCTCTCTGGGTTGTAAACTCAAAGTACTGTGGTTGCTGCAAAGCAAGACAAGACACATACACACGCACACGCACGCACACACACACACACACACACACATGCACACGCACACGCACACACACAATGCATAGAAGACTGACAGGTGAAAGACATGTTTACCCGAGCAGAAACAGACACCATAAACTTTGGCTGATGACATACTGGTCAACACTTACAGAAGAGCTTGCCATCAATACCTCTTACAGTGAGACTAAGAGTAGAAGAAAACGCTGTCTATCACCCATCTATCAGTGCATAGATGTTGCATACCTGAGCTATGAGACTTTTACAAACTATAAACAAATTAGCTACTCTGTCGTGCAGTGGTACAAAATTGTGAAGCACTAAATTGTTGAGTCTATTACTGTAACAGGGGTGGTTAGTTGGTTCTATTGCAGGTCAGTGTATAGCGGTTGTGTACCTGAGCAAGGAGTCCTTTGCGGCTGCGCCTGGCATGGTGAAAGCGCTTGATGAAGAGAGCCAGGAACTGGCGTCTGATGAGCCTCCAGCCGGAGATGACTGAAGAACCTTTCCCGTTAAGACTCGACGCCCTCTCCCAGTCTGGGGCAGATGAAAAACACAGTGGAAACAACTCATATCAAGTCTGCATGGGGCTAAATGTTATAATAATAATAATAATAATAATAATAATAATAATAGTAATATACTTTTTATTTATAAAGTTCCCCAAGGTACTTCACAAGTATCGCATACAGGTCTAACAAGCCTAGAGAATACACCTCTGTATGCTGTACGTATGCATCTCTGTCTTTATCATAGGCCATACATCAGGCCAAAATAAAAACTTTTTAACTTCACTTTTTAAAAACCTCTGATTCTGAAACAGGTACTGTAAGAGACAATATGGCCCCAGTTTATAGTCTTTAAGGGTGTTAATATATATATACACTTTTAGAGCATCATGTGAAAGCATTGTGCAGACAGCTCCAATAATACCAAAGAAGGTTTTGGAAAATATTTAGGAAAATGCTCACGTCCATGTTAAATTTTTCACATCACTTACTGAGGAGACAGCCGAGCTACCCACCCTACTATCTGACAGTGAAGTATTGAACAAGTTTAGACTGTGACAACAGCGTTTGCACTGTCAAGACAGTTGCAACAGAACTGCATCAAAACCCAACACAATGGGAGATAATGCGATGAAGTGATTGTGTCTACTTACACATTCTCGTTAGACTTCTGACACATGCAAACACTCGCACGCTGATAGTATGTCACATCTGATGCGATTACTTTCAGATACAAGAAACTAGATGTACTATACTGACAATTCTGCTCATTGCCAATTCAAAACGTGGCAGGTCTCATCTGCATTGTAAAACAGAATACAAACTGACGGTGAGGCTTGTTCAAAAGCCCAGACAACTAAACTAGAACATGACGGTTCATACACAGTTCATGCTTTGCACTTTCCTTGTTTATTGTTTTGCAGCGATGCTAATGAAGGTAAACACTATTACTGGTTTGGACAGAACACGCCTCAGTTTACTGCCAAGATGATTAGTATGGAAAGAACAAATATGGTGTCTGTGACAAATAGGCGCACACGCGCGTATATGTCTGTGTGTGTGTGTGTGGGTGTGTGTGTGTGTGTGTGTGTGTGTGTGTGTGTGTGTGAGAGAGAGAACGAGAGAGAGAGAGAGAGAGAGAGAGAGAGAGAGAGAGAGAGAGGGAGAGAGAGAGAGAAAGAAAGGCATGGGTGGGAAGGTGCATAATGCTTGTGTGTGTGTGTGTGTGTGTGTGTGAGGAGAGAGGGATCCATAGTGGGAGGCAAAGAGACCATGTGGGTGGTGTGTGTGTGTGAGTGGTTGAATGTAACAGTGTGTGTGAGGTACGCCGTGGGAGTCCTAGGTAGGTGTTTGGAGAGAGAGGCAGGCACAGACAAACACACACAGGTACACACAGCTGAACACGCTGTCATTGTCACATCACTTGTCTACGTACCTACTACTTTATTTGTGGATCTCCCCTTCAGTTCTACTTGAGAGAAAAAGAGAGAGAGAGAGAGAGAGAGAGAGAGAGAGAGAGAGAGAGAGAGAGAGAGAGAGAGAGAGAGAGATCAGTCATCTTCTCTGTCATGCTAAATGAAAAAAAGGTAATGTGTGTGTAGGCCACGGGCTTGTATTTGTAGAAGCCCGGCACACTGGGTGAGATGAGATCCATACTTAATTGTGGGCCGGCTGGGTTAGTGGAGGTCTTTACTGCAGCAATGCTGTTGCGTCGAGAGTCTCGTGAACTTCGCTTCCAGTCGCGTGTAAAACTTTCAGCTTTATCTGGAAGACATTCATATAAAACTGTTGTTTCATAATGTTGTTGTTGTTGTTTCTGTAGGTGGGGTTGGGGTATTTATCTATGTATCACATGAAAGCTTGGCCAGCAACATTTGATCTCAGAATATATCAGTGTACACATGGGAGATTGTGCCTGTGTGCTTAATTGTATGTTTGTTTTTCAGTTTATTGAGGCAGACACAACCAAATCAATAATAGTTATCTGTTGTGTGCGTGCGTGCGTGCGTATCTTTGCTACCTTGTGGTTCCATATCTACCCCAGTATCCTCTGCCACTTTGAGGAAGATCTTCCAGAAAGAAAAAAGAAGAAATTGCTTGGTTTAATCTTAATTAACACTACAGAGTAAAATCATCATGGAGCACAATTAACATCCTGCAACCTTTCCATAACAACCCAATATTGATATGTGCTTGTATCACTTTAAAGCAATAATATTTGCCCAAGAAATGCCATTTTCTGAATGAAAAAAAAATAAAAAATTGTAACTAAATGTCAAACACTGCACGCATTATAGTTATTATCCACAGGTCGCATGCTGAGTCAACACCATATGAATACCATTCAATTCCACTACAACAGTAGCTTGATTTCCTAAATAATATACATATATATCTTTTTCAAAAATCCACTGACTACTTTATACAACTGACTACTTTCTCCAAACCTCGATTAAGGTAGATCTGTAAAGGGATACATATTATTTAAAATAAAAATATTATAATATCAGTAATAACTATTCTAATCAAGCATACTGATTGCCATTCTCTAGACATAAGCATATGCTATCATTATTTACTGTCAGATACAACAATAAAAGGACTGGTGAACATTAGATTATATGGTGAATATTAGATTGGTTCAATAGTAAGTGTGTGTTTATAGGTTATAATCATCATTAAAGTTTTGCATATTTAATGAGTACCGATGTATGTTTGTGTGTGTGTGTGTGTGTGTGTGTGTGTGTGTGTGTGTGTGTGTGTGTGTGTTGTGTGTGTGTGTTGTCTGTCTGTCCGTGTCTGCATGTTTGCCCTACCTCATCCAGAGTGCAATTTGAGATCCCATATCTGGGATGTGTGTATGTGTGTGTGTGTGTGTGTGTGTGTGTGTGTGTGTGTGTGTGTGTGTGTTTTGCTCTACCTCCTCCAGACTGGTGTCTGCGATCCCATAGCTGCTGATGCCCAGTTGGCCCATCTCCAGGTCCAGCTCTTTGAAGAGCAGGGCGAAGGTACCATCTCTGGCGCCCGCGTAGGGTAAGATGTAGGTCAGCTCTTGCCCAATGCCCTCCAGGAATACGGCCTGGGGCACATGCTTCCTGATCAGGCTACTGACATCGGCCACATCTGGGAGGGGTATGGAGGAGTGTGATGAATGGAAAGAAAGACAGAGAGAGAGATTATGTGTGTGTTAGTGCATGTGTGTGTGTGTGTGAGAGAGAGAGAGAGAGACAGACAGAGAGACAGACAGACAAACAAACAAACAGACATGCAACTCACACCACTGTTATTCTTTCATTAGGTCTCTATCTGAAAGATGCTATTAAGGGCAAAACAGCTAAGTCCATTAGTTTATGCGTATAACTGTGGCCAATGGACACCATCACTGAGCTCGGTCCAACTGATAATCTACCATTTGAAGATAAGTGCTTGGCTGATTGACTGAAGACAATTGTCAGTTCTATTCTCCTGATTTAAACGGCAGTTAATTAAAAGGTTATCCTAAAACGCCCCTGACACACTGGCTCAGAAGGATGGAGGATTTGAGACATGGCTGGAGGCGACTGTTGCAATTACCCAGAAATCGATCTGTCGCCCCTGGAACATCGCAGTATCAGAGGCCTATTACTTTTGTTCAAATCTACTTACATCCTGGGTAAAATGTTTTGTGTGTAGGCAGCCTGATGTGTAACATCATATTTCATGATGAAATTCTTTCAACATGAACAAACAGCTGTTAAATATCTGGATATCAACCCGATCATAATTCAATTCATCATATCATAATTGAGAAATCTAAACTGTGAGTAGATTTTGCATTTTACCATCACTCCAAGCTTAGCCAGCTACACACGGAAAAACTGCATAATGAAGGACCTCCTATGGAGGCCTAAAAGGGCCAAAATTAAAGTTAAATAATAAGCCAACATATCAATTAAGGTAGCAAATGACAGAGGTCATTTTTATGTCTATACTGTACATTCTATATAATTTTCAGAACAACTGTTTGCAAATACCACAAATACCTCCGTGATTCTAGACATTCCCAAACCTACTGTAGATGACTTTAGGGGCCCAAAGATATCCTTTGTGCTAAATCACTATGCTTTTTTTGATTCACCCTGGCCTTAGCACTTCATAACACAGAAGAGAAATTGTTCTAGCCGATTCCATATCATTTAGTATGAATACAGGCTACGTTGCACTTCCTCATGGCTGAAACCCCTTCTTCAAGATGTACCTCTTTTCTATATTAAAGCCAAACTGATGACCGTGACATATCTAGCCAAACGGTATCATCACAATCCTCATACTCTGATATTATGTTTAGGCTGAGAGGAAAAATCTTAGACTGTGGATGTCTGACTCGTGTCTTTTTTCATCTTTGAGGGCATCCACAAGGACAGGTGCTTTAGACATCACACCCTCTGATATTGATTCCAACCTTTCACAGATAATTACACTCGTTAAACTGGCAAGGATCTTGGCCAGAACGAGATCCAGGGGTGCTTTAAAAATCTAACAGTAATTATTTATTTTGTAACAAGACACCTTTTGTTGGCTGTAGAGTTTAACTGTGAATATGCTTCCCATTGTCTGCATGGAATGAGATTATACCCTCTGTGAGTTTCGAACACACACACACACACACACACACACACACACACACACACACACACAGTATGTATGCATGCACACACAAGCAAACAGGCATGAACAGACAGACACACACAGACACACACACACACACACACACACACACACACACACACACACACACACACACACACCGAGACATAACCACCACTGACAAAATACACCACTGAATTAGTGCAGTGAATTTCTTGTCATGAAGTTGTTATGTGTGTTACAACCAGTTAGTAAATGGGTTATAAACATGTTATAAATGCAGTGAATGTAATGCATCTTGCTGAAGTGGCCCTCATACCTGGAGGATCCGAGCAGCTTGAATTTTGACTGCCGATGCCGTCGTCCACCGAATCACTCTGAGAATGATTTGAGTTCTGTGGGCATCAAACAAGAAGCATCTTAGCACCTCACAACTGGATAATACACACCTCTGGATTCAGGTTTTAACACATTCTGGGCCAAAAGTGCAAGATTACTTGTTCTTACATCAATTCATCAAATCATCATAGATTATATGGAAAAGTTACGTAAAGGTAAACGTATGTAAGGACTAAAACAGCATGTGCCATTTTTACTTTAACACTGGATTCATAGACATGTAGATGGTACATTGACTCATAACAGAGGGAATGGTGTCTCTTTTATTGCCACTGTGTCACTATGGGTTACGGAACCTGAGGTCTGCCCCTTTTGTCACTCTTTCTACTCACTTCCCCGGAGTTCCCTTCAGTGTCCGTTTCCAACGTGCAGGGCAGTCCAATAGACTTTTGTGGAGTTTTTTTTTTTTTTTTAAGTTATAAAATATATTGCATGTTTTAAATCACACTTGTTCTGTACACACAGAAATTAAAAGTATGAAAGTAGACAGGCAGACCGGTAGATACACACGCACACACTAAGAAATGTGAAAGAAGGCAGGCAGACACGAACACACACACACACACACACACACACAGACACTGCCTGCGTGTCGCTGCCTCTCTTATTTATCCGTTTTGCCATTGACTCAGCCCCTCAGTGGAGGCCCTGTAGATGAATGATAATTGGCACGGCCCCACAGGCTCCTGTGCATCTTCACACGCTCGCTCTCATCGATTGCAGCCTCACGGGCCCAGCTGCGCTAACACTCACACCAACATTCCTCATCCTTTGCTCTCTCTCTCGCTCTGTCTCTCTCTCTCTCTCTCTGTTTCCCTCCCTCTTTTCTTCTACCTCTTTCTCTCTCTTTCACTGTCTCTACCTCTGCTTCGCTCTTTTTTCCCAGTCAGACTCTCTCTCCTTTCACCTCCTCTTTTCTCTATATCTCTCCCTCTCTCCCGCTCTCTCTCTCTCTCTCTTCCCCTCTCTCTCTCTCCCTCTCTCTCTTCCCCTCTCTCTCTCCCTCTCCTCTCCCCTCTCTCTCTCTCTCTCTCTCTCTCTCTCCTCCTCACTGTTTGCCAATTAGTATCGGACAGCAGCGAGACATCCGCTTAGGCTCACACTGTGTGCGTGTGTGTGTGTGTGTGTGTGTGTGTGTGTGTGTGTGTGAGAGAGAGTTAGTAAGTGAGAAAGAAAGAGAGAGAAATAGAGAGAGTTAGTGAGTGAGAAAGAGAGAGAGAGAGAGAGAGAGAGAGAGAGTTACTGAGTGAGAAAAAGAAAGAGGGAGAGAGAGTTACTGAGTGAAAAAAGGAGAAAGAGAGAGAGAGAGAGAGAGAGAGAGAGAGAGAGAGAGGAAAGAGAGAGAGAGAGAGAGAGATAATAAACAAGTGAATCAGCCTAAACACTGATCATTACTGGCGAGGCTTAACAACTCTCAAGCGGCCGCTATAGTTCAAAAAGGAAAAACATTAGTGCAGGCCAAACAACGGTTCATTAGGACGTTAGGCCCTGGGGCGTCCCTGTGCTTTGTGCGGGTTTATCGGTGTGGCCTGGGTGGGCTGTGTGCTACCGGCTCCCAGCAGTGTCCCTCCCTGCTGATACAGCCTTCTGATGAGTTTGTTTCTGTGGTAGATTAGGCAATTATCAATATAAATGTTACACCCACCACCACACACACACATAAAACACTCTCCCCAAAAAAACTGAACCCAGAGAGAGGATCTATATCTCATGTGATATCATTAGTTAATAGACATGCCTTGGCAAAATCAGTTGGGGAGATAATAATACGATAATAAATCATCTGAATGTGAAGAAATGGCTGAAGAGAATATAATAGCAAACAATGCTAAGAGTGAACTAACTTAATAAAACAACTAGAGTTAAGTTGCACTGCTGCCTTTGTTAGCAGTGGTTCATTATCAACAAAGTGGGAGGGTATTGTCTAGCATCTATACGAAATGGATGTCTGGGTAGTGAACGAGGCTTCAGTGTCCTGTGTTTTTAAAGGCTGCAGATTGGCACGGCACTTAAAGATGAGCGAAAAACAACTGGATTTCACCACCTCTTGGCTCCTTGGGGTGACGCAACAGCTTAAAGATCCCCTCAGAACCCCTCTGGCAAAGTGTGCACATTCTGAGCATTCATCATTGATGACAAAAAGAAATGATGTGAAATATTCAGGTATGGTGATGTAACATGCATCATGGAGGAGTAATTTCTCATGTCTCTGAAGTCACTTGCAAATGTTTTGAAAAGTTCAGTTTTTTTTGTTCTTCTTAGCATGAAGTGGAAATCATGAGAGTCTCCTATTAGGTCTTTTTACTGCAGTACACATGAAGATTTGAGAGATAAAGAGAAGAAAGGAGACAAAACTGGTACATGTTACAGCAAAAACGCCACATCAATTATTCCTCTTTGCACTTAAATAACTGAACTACTGTTCTGTTGTGAAGTATGAATTACTTCCATATAAAAAAATGTCTGTCTTTGATAACATAAATCCAGATAACTCTACAATGAATTCATTAAGAAATATAAAATCATTAAAAAAAAGTATTCAATAATATATTAGGTCTATTTTATCTTAAATGTCCAAAAGTGTATGAAAGCCAATCACCACAGATTTCACTAAGTCAATTTATCTATTTTGGGACGATAGACTCTGCTTTGTTCCCCAAAGGAGCTGTGAGGAATTGGAGCTACAGTACTCCTACATTGACTTGAGTTTTCTTTAAACACAGTGCCCCAGGTGGTATGGCATGGTATTACAAGAGAGCCTGGCACTAGCTGGTTTGCACGCTAACTTCAGTAGATATCTGGACAAACACAAAGCATAGGCCTTTAACATCTGATCACTACATTGATGAAAATAGGTACTCTGCATTCACATTATGTTGCTTTTTCAAGGTCATTTTTGAACGTTCTAAACTAAAAAAAGAAATAAAACCTCCATGTAGCGAATTTAATGTTGAGAATTGTGGAGGTTGCACATGCACATTGTGTCCCTTGTGGTGAAGTCAACGAGGGAGTAAAAGTACTGCTTTTGGCAGCCATGTTGATGTATGAGTAAGCGATGAACGCACAGAGCAGATCGAGCCTCCCACCCGCACAAACTGTTCCGTGGTCCACTTTTGAAATGTACAGAAAGTTTGTCAGCAAATGAAACTTAGTTCTTAGTTACCATAGTTTGGCAGTCCCTTGTTAGTTACAGTATATAGGGCCTGGCGATATGGATTGGCACAGTGAATGTCTAAAGTCTTACTAAAGCTAACCCGGCAAGATCTATTTGCTTATGTCACACCATGAGCAAGACCCTAAACACAAACAAACAACAACAACAACTGTGGGACAACTCAAAGCTCCCAGACACCACAAGATAACAGTTTTGCAAACCATTAAATGAGGGACGCATATTTTATATCAGAAGTTAGACAGCGGGCTGAAGCTAAGGAATAAGCATAATGATAAACCATCCCTCAGACCTGGTGGATGGCGGGTCTCTGGGAGGCCATCTTGTTCTCGGTGGTGCGCACCAGGGTGAGGTAGTATCCGCTGCCGAAGCACTTCTTCAGGAAGAGGGACGAGCCACAGCAACACATGCGGCCATGGGAGATGATGGCGATGCGGTCGCCAAGGATATCGGCCTCGTCCATGTGGTGGGTGGACAAGATGATGGTCCGACCTGGAACACACACACACACGACACACACACACACACACACACACACACACACACACACACACTGAATGTAAACTACTGCTTTGCAGACTCTTCAAAAACACACACACAGAAACATATACACCACATAACACACACACATGCATACAATACGGGCACAAGCACACAGATAATCATGCAGACAAACAGACACTGGCACAAGATCTGAAACTATTCATTTGGACAATAGACATACTGACACACATATGCATATTCTGTCTCTCTCTCTCTCTCTCTCTCTCTCTCACACACACACTAACACACACACACACACACACACACACACACACACACACACACACACACACACACACACACACACACACACACACACACACCAGGCAAACACACACACACACACACACACACACACGCACACACGCACACACACACACACACACACAGAAAAGACACACAGACATCAGGATAATTGAGTCTATGGCATAAATAGGGCATGGATATTGGCAGAAGGGATACTGGCATGCCTCAATGGTGGGCATGGCTGGCAAGGCATATGGTGCCGTGTGAATGGTCCTGAGCAGATTCAGGTTTCAAGTGTGGCTTTGAATTCAAACACCAAAAGAAACCTCACTCCCTCTGTGTGTGTGTGTGTGTGTGTGTGTGTGTGTGTGTGTGTGTGTGTGTATACAGTGTCTGAGTGTATACTTGTGTGGGTGTATTGTATGCTTGCTTATGTGTATACTGTAGTTGTCCTCTAAACTAGCCTAAAAAACAATATACACCAAAAATGTGTAAAGCAAGCAGTGAGAGACAGAGACAAAGACAGATGAACAGACAGACAGACACAGAGAGAGAGAGAGAGAGAGAGAGAGAGAGAGATAAAGAGATTGAGATTTTAACCATACTTTATTCCAGTTTTACAAAACCAAAAACAGGTCAATCAATCACTCTGTCATCACAAATTAGAGATATAAAAAAAGATCATAAAACCATTTTTATAAAAGATGGCTAAAATGCAATTCATTTTCAATCACAGTGCAAAGTGCTTGTTTGGTACACCACACCTCCTCAAAGGTTTCCAGATTTTGCATTAACTTATAAAACCGGAAGTCAACCAAAACTCTGGCTTTAACCAGGGCAGAAAACAGAACAACAACATTAGTTCCTGGTAGGTTCTCCACCGTATTCCTCCTTGTGATATAAATAGCCATTTTGGCTTGCCCCAGGATAAAATTCAGAAGTTTGCATACATTTTGTCTTTTTTTGACATATTTAAAACCAAGGACAAACATCTCTGTGGAGAACTCTTCACTGAACGCACAAAATAAACTTTGTAGCAAGCAAAACAAAGGTTTTAACCTTAAACAAAAAGAAAAAGCATGAAAGACAGTTTCCTTTGATAACAGAAAGGACATTCCTGACTAGCATTTGTGTTTATCACTGAAACAAAAGCATTGACAGCAACTGCTCCATGAAGAATTCTCCACTGTAAGTCACCCACTCTCTTAGCCAATGGTGGTTTGTACAGTGCTCTCCATTCAGGCCTCACCCCACTATTCAGTTTGAGAGCAGCGCTCCAAGGTGTGTCAGCCCTGCTCTCTAAACCTTTCCTATTAAACACCTTTACACAGGCATGGTACAGCTGTTTCCCCGTGACCATATCCAGCAACATAGTGTTTGGGCTCCTAGATGTTAAAAGGACCCTGTACACCCATCCAAATTGGGTGCAATTACCAGCCTAGGGAAAAAGGGTCCAGTTGGTCAGGATGACACACCCCTGAACAATAGTCCACAAGTAGCTTGAGTTCATCCAAGGTGCAGGCAGCACGCCATTTTTCCAGGAGCTGTGACACAACCCGAAGTGATCTCAGTCCCATGGAATCAGCAAGCCCTCTCCTATTCCCAAAGTGTGGCCCTGTCCGGTCAACTACATCTTTCAAAGTGACAATCTTGGCACCACACAGCATCTTCTGAAGCGAAGGGAAATTGGTTGAGGAGATATCCAGACGTGCACCTCCAACCACAGGCTCTCTCAGGAGCCAATATAAGGAGACTGCAGAACCAAACCTTTTGACATTAAACAAGGCCCAAACTTTCAAGCAATTACGATAAAATGGTGGCAGATTTGAAAACACCATTGCATCTGGTCTCATCAAAAACAAGGATTTGTCCAACCCCAAATTCCCACCCATTTTCAGTATTGCACAGCTCAAACACTTCCATGCAACATTTGTAGGCCCTGTCAAGAGCCTTTTTACAAACTGCAGTCTAAAAGCTGCAGTCCTACTATGCAAGTGTATGAGGCCCTGCCCCCCCTCATCCTTAGGCAAAAACAGAACAGATTGAGGTACCCAATGCAGAAAAAAAAAATTCCCCAAAACAGACTGAATTTTTTGCAACAGGTCAGGTGGAGGGTCTACGCAGGATAGTCTATGCCAGAAGGACGATGCTACCAGATTGTTAATGATAAGTACCCGCCCTGTATGACATTTTGACAATAGCCACTTCCATCTTTCAAGCCTTCCATTAACCCGGCTCAACTGCCCCTCCCAATTCTTCTCCATAATTTTATCATTCCCCAGAAAAACACCCAAATACTTGAAACCATCTTTCCTCCAGTTCAAAATGATCTGGGAGACTGGGCACTCCCTCCACCCACTGACCCAGCAATAGAGCCTCACTTTTGACCAATTAACTTTTGGCCGATGAGAGTAACTCAAACTCCTTAAGAATGTCAACAACCATCTCTATATCCCTTCCCCCACTAATAAGAAGAACTATGTCATCAGCATAGGCTGACAACCGAAGAGGTACATTACATCCAGGCACAGACACACCCTTCAAAGTTAGTCTTATTTGCTGCAAAAGAGGCTCTATTGCTAAAGAGTATAGCATACCAGACAAAGGGCAGCCTTGCCTTACCCCTCTGCCAACTTTAAAAGGAGCACCTAAACCACCATTGACTTTGAGAACACTTCCACACCATTGTACAGAACCCTGACCTTCTGAATAAAGCCTTCACTGAATCCAAAGGCATATAACGCGTCCCAAAGATAGCTGTGCTCCACCCTATCAAAAGCTTTCTCTTGGTCTAAAGAGACTAAACCCACATCAAGCCCCAAAATTTTAGCCATGTCTATGACATCGCGGACTAAAGAAACATTATCAAAAATGGATCTACTGGGAATACAGTATGTTTGGTCCGGATGGATGACCTGATCGATCACCCTGCATAATCTGTTAGCCAGTGCTTTGGACAACAATTTATAGTCACTACACAGGAGCCGACACGGTCTCCAGCATTTTATATCAGTGAGATCACCCTTTTTAGGTAGAAGTGTGAGGACTGCCCTACGACAGCTCACGGGCAGAAGTCCTTTAGCAAGACTGTCGTTAAGCACTGCAAGCAAATCCTCCCCCACCTCAGACCAAAAAGACTTATAAAAGTCTATGGGGATTCCATCCAGGCCAGGGGCCTTGCCACACTCCATACCTTGAAGGGCCTCCAGTTCCTCCAACGCCAGAGCGGAATCAAGTTCAGCCAAGGATTCCTCTGAAACCTGAGGCAATCCCCAAGAACACACTGTCAGCCTGTACACCGCTTAGTTCGCTCCAGATAGATCTTTATAGAACTGTGCAGCTCTATTTCTCGAATATCATGCACACTGGTCAAAAGTGTTCCAGACTCAGATTGCAAAGAATGAATGCATTTCCTCTGGCCATTTTTCTTCTCCAAGCTAAAGAAAAACTTTGAAGGCACATCCATCTGATCCACACACTGAAAACGTGGAACGGACCAACGCCCTTGTGCATTAACACCTAGCAGCTCAGCTAAAGGCCTTCTTGGTTGCCAAATTGTCAATGTCATCATGATCCCCAGTAGAGTAAGCCAAATTCTGAATTTCTACTAACTCTGCTTCCAACATTTCAATTGACCGGGTTCTGTCACTTGTGATATTTTGAGTGTACTGTTTGCACAGTTGTTGGATTTGTAATTTGCCAAAATCCCACCACTGTTGTAAGGGAGATAAAAGATGTCTTGCATTCACAAAAACATCCCAGAAAGCTTTAAAACATCTCTAAATTCCTTATCATGGGTTAAAGTGGTATTAAAATGCCAATAAGCACTCTTTGGCTTCACTGAGCTCAGGAATCCACTGCACACAACCAAACTATGATCTGAAAAGCTTACAGGAGTAATAGCACAGTTCTTAAAAATATTAAGATGATGTTTAAAGCAGTAAAACCTGTCAAGCCTTGCTAAGGAAATCATATTACTATGGACATGAGTCCAAGTATATTGTTTTTGATCCATGTGAAAATTCCTCCCACACATCACTTAGGTCATGTGTCTGCATACATTGACTAAGCTTTCATGAAAGCATATGCGCTCAACATGATTCCTGTCCATGTCCTGCTCTGTGCAGTTAAAATCCCCCAATAAACAAATATTCATCACTATTGCATCCAGCTATAACAGTAGACAATGTTTCTAAAAAATGCCACTCTTTCTGCTGCTGTAGTTGGTGCATACACACAAACAAAACAAAAACATGATCCTCAAAGACAGCTCTAACTTTTAGCAATCTTCCCTCTATAACTTCCACCACTTCATAAGAAATGGGAGTAAAGCTCTTTGAAAAAGACATGACTCCCCCACTAACGTTGGAGTTGTGACTCAAAAGAGAAAGACCCTCCCACTCTAGAGCCCAATCAGTCGCTTCCTTGCATCACTGTGCCTCTTGCAAGAGCACGACGCCTAGACGCTTTAATACTTGACAGGAGTCGAAACTGGGCTCTTTTCAAGGGATCCCTAGCCCCATTAATATTTAGGGAAGCTACACGAAAATCACCCATGGTCAAAAACAAATGAAAAAGAAAAAGAAAAAAAAAAGTTGCATGATTAAACACATGATTCTGCTTACTTGGGACGTGCTGCCTTCTTTGATTTACCGTCCTTACCCAAAAGTGTATTTAACTTAGTGAGGAACTTTGTTAAACGGTAGACCTCAGGGTTAGAAAAAAGCCCGTCAGAAATGAACAGCTTTGTTCTGGCCATGAATTGTTCAATATCAGGGAAAAAGCTGTCGATCTGAACATTTCTAACATGCTTCGTTTCTTTCAGAAAATGTTTAATGTCCTGCACAGTGTATTCTTGAGTAGGGTAACCACTCATGCGCAAACTACAATCCACACTACAGTCAGAATCACTTTCTACCGAAGCGGGTTTATTTTGGCCTCGCGCATGTTTCTTTTTTGCCTTCACGGTCTCATCCATTTGTGTTCGCTTTTGACCTTTTTGGGGCATTTTAAAAACAGGTTCAACCTCAGCTTCCATTTCAGAACCTTCGTCACCTGAATCAATCCCATCTGTCAGATCATCTTCCCCTGCTACGCTATTCTGGGAAAAATCTACGCTTTCGGGTTCAGCCTGGGTGTCGGGTTCAGCCTGGGCTGCATCTTCCCCTGCTGGCTCCGCAAGGGTAGGCCCACACGGGAGGCTCACCTCGGCTGAAGAACCTTCCTCCCCTCCCTCTGCCTGAACACCACTAGCTTCTGCACCCTCACCATTGGAAACATTAATACTGGGGGGCTGTTCATTATTGATTCACCCTCACGCCTTCAGCTGGAGTGCCTGTACCGCTTGGGCAAGCCTCACTAGGTGGGCCAACCTGGCCGCACTCCAAAACACTTAATTTGACAGGAGGACACATATACCAAATAATGAAAACCCTCTATGGGCACATTCAGAGTAAAATCTATATCCTTATTATCCTTTTAAAATCATATGCACCTGACGCCTGAACGACACAATATGCTTAAGGAGTGGATTGCTACTTGAAATCGCTTATCTTCCCTATCGGGTGATACTAATTTGCCATGACGGGAAAGAGATTCAATTAGGATTTCATCTTTGATAAAGGGCGGAATGTTGGAAATAAATACTTTTTAGAGGGTGATGATAAAGGTAGCACTGGGGTGAAAACACCATCAATTACTACCCCCTTTCAATCACATCATTTGCCAACTCTACCGCCTCGAGAAAAAAACAACAGCCCTGTTCATCCGGAGCCAAAGGGAGAGGATTTTGTCGTGACCGACCATCTCACCAACAGCCAAGCTACATTCTTCAACGCTGGCATTAGCTGTTATTTTAATGGCATGTCGCCGTGTTAAGGACCCAAACACTCCTGTACCTAAGGCCGCCATGCTCCCAGGTGGGGGCAGACGCCTCGGTATAAGTAGCAAACGGAGCGAACTACTAACAGCACCCTACCCAACCTTAACCTTAAACCCAAACCAAACCACCCAAACAAAGAAAAAAAATATAAAAGTAAGTAGAGGTAGAGAAAACAGTGAAAAAAGGCACAGCGGCCACACTCACGCGTCTCACTCGCAGCACTCCGCCCACTCGCTCGCACATGCGCTCAGAGAGAGATAAAGAGAGAGAGAGAAACAGAGGGAGAGAGAAAAAGAACTATGGGCCACCAAGTTCTTGTGGCTACCACACTGCAGTCAGTCAGTCCCTCAGTGTGTGTGTGTGTGCTTGTGTGTGTGTGTGTGTGTGTGTGTGTGTGTGTGTGCCCTGTCTTTTAGCCTGATTAGGGAGAGAGATGGAGTTAGCCTGGCCACCCCAGCCCTCCCTGTGAGATCGCCTTGATTAGCTGGGAGACAAAAATATATATAGAGAGAGGGAGAGTGCCCGCACGAGAGAGCGAGAGAGAGAGAGAGAGAGAGAGAGAGAGGGAGGGAGAAATAGATAAAGAGAGAGAGAGAGAGAGAGAGTGGGAGAGAGGAAATATATAATTAAACAAGGTCCGAGGTTTCTACTGAGAAAGGAGGCTGCCACTGATAAAATAAAACAAAGAAAGAGATACATAGAAAGAGTGATGAAGTAAGAAGTAGAGAAAGAGAATTTGAGAGAGTGAGAGACAGAATAAGGGAGAAAAGCAGGGAGAGTTAAAGATAAAAAGAAAGAGAGAGTGTGTGAGAAAGAAAGAGTGTGAGTCCCGGTGTGAGGCCCCTGTTAATGACCTTTGAGTGTGTCCTCATTCAGGGGATAAACTGACCCCTGGGGATGCGTCACTAAGCAGCTCTATCCAACTCTCTCTCTCTCCCTCTCTTTATTTCTTCTTTATCCCCCTCTCACTCTACCCTGCTTTCTCTCTCTCTATTCTTTATCCCACTTTCATTCTACCCTTCTCTCTATCTCTCTCTTTCTTCTTTATCCCCCTTTCACTCTACCTTTCTCTTTCTAACTCTCCTTCTCTTTATCCTCATCTTTCTCTTTTTTTCCACGGTCTCCAGCTCTCTCTGTATCCTGCTCATTCTCTCCCTGTTTCTCTCTCTATCCCTCTCTATTTGCATTTGCATTCTTTTTGCCTCTATCCCTTCCTCTCCTCCTCTCTCATGTCAAGGCACTCAATTTATTTTCCATCCCCCACTTCACTTCCTCCATCATCTCTCTCTGCTCTTTCTCTTTTCCTTCAAATCCTCTTCGTCCTCCTCCTCTTCATCCTATCCTGCTATTCACCATCTTACTGAATCTGTCCTTGATACAGGGTTAGCACCAGCTGTTGTCTCAAACATGCACAGACACACACACAGACACACAGACACAGACACAGACACACACACACACACACACAGACTTTCTCTCTCACTCTCTCTCTTTCTCTCTTACACACACAAAAACGTACACCACCACACACATACACACACACTCACAACACATCACACACTGCTCAAACGGAGAAGATATCCTGTAAGCATTTTCACCCTGTTTTACTGTTCAGAAACACAGTCCTGGTATGGATAAGATATCCAATGAACACGCTCAAACAGTGTGAAAGAGGTTCCATAGCAAAGTGAAAGAGGATCCATAGTCATATGGAAACGGGTGGGGTGGGGTGGGGTGTGGTGTCAGGGACCAGAGGCTGGGGATACCTATGGTTAGACAAGGAGCAGGCTCTTACAGTAATGAATCCCTTTGGCAATGGAGGGCACAGCCTGACGATCGGCCCTGACACAACTCACTGAGGCCAAGTCCAGCAGTCAAGCCAAGCTCGCTGTTGATTTTGCCCTGCCATTTCCAGGACTTATGGAAGCACCACAACAGACCGATAGATCATTTAGAAGCTGTAGGGAGGACTGGGTTATTTGCTCTGTAAAAGGCACACAGGGTTACGGTGATTTATGATGTGTTGTGGCGTATTACGGGGCAATGCGATAGATCAAAGTGCCGGAAAATGCCGGAAAAAAAAAAATATAAGCGGGAACTATATGCACGGTAAGATAAAGGTGTGTGAGTTTGGAGTCGCGGCTTTAGCATGGAATTGTGTGGAGCGTAAGCAACGATGTGGATATTTGCAAAGTTATCAGGAGACGTTGTCTGCATTTCTTTGATAGCAGGAAGAACGATTTTCCAGTGAAGGAACAGTCAGTCATAAACACACACATGGATACACATGCATGCACACACACACACACACACACATCCATAGTGTCTGAAAAACACACATGATAAATGTATACTCTCTGACACACACACACACACACACACACACACACACACACACACACACACACACACACACAATAAGGCTTATTACCTCCCATGATGCATGCACTTTAGAACTTTCTATGCATACAAACAGCAACACTGACAGGACAGACTGTGACTTAAGCATCTTTATGTAACCACTTTAAACATGAATACTGCATTAACATGCAGCAGATACCACATTTAAAATCAACAAGCTTGTCTTGGATACTCACACACACACGGACATGCATACGCACACGCACACACACAGAGAGCATCAGCAGCCCCAATTAAAATCAATTAAGATCAACAATCTTGTCTTATGTCAAAATGAAGGAGCAGGGGGAAATGAATAATTAACGATAAAGGTTAGTGCTAACAAGCCAACACACACACACACACACACACATATACACACAGAGGGGAATTTATAGAAAATACAACTTGGTAGAGACAATAACTAACACACACGCACACACACACACACACACACACACACACACACACACACACACACACACACACACACACACACACACACACACACACACACATACACACACACACACACACACACACACACACACACACACACACACACACACACACACACACACACACACACACATATACACACAGAGGGGAATTTATAGAAAATACAACTTGGTAGAGACAATAACTGACACACACGCCTTGCACACACACACGCACACACACACACACACACACACACACACACACACACACACACACACACACACACACACACACACACAGGGGGAAATGAATAGAAAATAACTGGGTAGAGACAATAATGGTTAGTGGTAACTCGCTGTAGGCCACTGCCATAATAGTACAAATGAACAGAAGACAGTTTAACAATTTAAGAAAAGAAATAAAAGAAATAAAAGAAAAAATCTAATCACAGTGATTAAAAAATAATAGATTATTTTTTAATCACTGTGATTATACAGTCTTTAGTTTTACACTTTTGATTTAATTAGTTAATCATACATTCAAAACTTTTGCAAACAAGCACCATGTGTGTGATGTCTACTTATCTTAACCCAACAGAGACACTCATTCTTAAGTGTTAACACTATCTTCCACAGTTACATCTTTTATGTTCATGTTTACGGCTCTTTGCAGATGCTTTGGTCCACAGGGACTTACGACAGCACCAAAGTTATTTCAGATGCCAAAAAGCAATATCCATGTGCTTTCTACAGCATGCAATGGCTAGCTTTCTCAATGTCTGCACTCTCTGAAGAACACAATTTATACAGGTTTATACAGGTTTCCTGGGTGAATCTGTCAATGACAGAAAAGTATACTGTCGGTGACAGTAATGACATTTATGGATTCTACTTTTAAGAAGTTAAAACAGATCTTTCGGGAGTTGTCTGTTTCGTTAAATTCTTATTTGATTAGAGAGAGAAGAATCTGTTTTCTGAGCCTTAAGCAACCAAGAGCTAATTCGCAAGTTACCGTAAAATCATTGTGAGTGATTACCATCAGAATTGCTGCACTGAATGAGAGATAGCATTGGGACCGGTCATCAATTACTGAGTGGGACGATAGGCCAAAAATATATAGTTCCCACTTCAGTTGTCTAGAGTATAATTTCCCAGTCTTACTTTCAAGTTGTCTTTTTCACTGCAAATTACCCATCCAATCCATTCATATTACCTCCACCCTGTCATGTAGGCAGGACTAGGCAAAAACTACTGGTCCATTTTCATGGACTTTGGTGGAACAGTGAAGAATTGTCCAAGAAAGAGCCCAGTGCATGCTGGAGAGGATCGGAATCACAAGGGGGCTCCAAGAAGTTAAAGTTGACGGATATTTACCAGACACTTCTAGACTCACTGATCACTGCTCCATATCATCATAGTATACACCATAGAACATCCATTTTATTGTTCTATTTATAACATTATATATAGCACATACTTGCACGTACAACATTGAGTTAAAACACAAAATCATCATTTGTCCACATGTGTAACACGTTTAGGTTTTAGAAAACAACTACAGACTGTAAATATGTAATCATAAAACGAAAAACACACTTAAGTCTTTGGGAACTAAGTGTACTGCGCATTCATGCTAGACATTTTAACGATTCACAGAACAACAAAAGAAGAGGGAAAAGAACATAAACAAGACACTTTAACTTCAGATTGTATAACAGACCAGACAGACATGACAACAGTTTGCGACGGAGACATCTGTGAGTCCTCAAAGACGACGGGAATAATTTTCATCCTGCAAAGGCATGGGAGGTGGTGGTGGTGGTGGTGGTGATGGTGGTGTGTGGGGGCGGGGGGGTACGCTAAAGGGGTGTGAGCTGAAGGGACTTAATTAGTGAGCGCTTCGCTAATGGCAACTGCTGCCGCTTCGAAATGCCGCCCGGCGCACATTAAACGTTTGGATGTGCCGTGGAAATGTGTTATTATAATGTCCGCTTTGTGCTTTGGGTTCACTGGCAGATCAAGCAAACAGATTGATTGTCTGTGCTGCGGAGTGACAAGCCATTGAATAGTTGAAGATTTACAAGAGTGCTAAATGTTTTTATTTTTTTATTTTTTATTTTTTTTCCCGTTCTGAGAGCGAGCGAGAGAGAGTGAGACGCCCAAAGGAAAACGTTGCTGTGGCTGTCACTACTGTCTCTTTGTTCGGAAGGAGACATCACGGAGATGAGTGGGTAAACGTATCGGCATGATGACACTCCGCCAAGAGTGTAAAAGTCTGTTGGAGTTTTCATAATGAGGGACAGGGATCGAGCCAGATTGTTACATCCAGATGAAGGCAGAGCCTGTGGTAGTTTTTATTCTTTTTTTTTTTTATGAGAATTTATTATCCAGAGAAACCGTGTTTTTTTTTCTTCTCCGTGTGAGATTCTGATGTGTGCCTGCCATTCTGAACAATCTTTCTGCTTCAGTGAGACTACTTTTTGAAAGTATTATAAGTTAGAGTCTATATTTTAGTCCTTGATCCTTGTCCTTGACTTGCACCCTTTCTATTCCCACCAGAAACACACACATTCATAGTCACTGAGGCACAAGTCACACACAAACCCACAAACAAAAACCCACAATGCAAAGACATGAAACCCAGACAAAAGGACTCTCTCTCTCTCTCTCTCTCACACACACACACACACACACACTCTCACACACATACATACATACATACACACACACACACACACACACACACACACACACACACACACACATACACACACACAAACACACACACACACACACACACACACACACACACAAACACACAAACACACACCTTGTTTATACTTGAGGAGGAGTTCCCAGATCCCTCTGCGGGCATACGGGTCCACTCCAGCCGTGGGCTCGTCCAGAATCACTATGTTGGACCCACCCACAAACGCTATGGCAACTGACAGCTTCCTCTGCATCCCACCTGGAGCAAGAGAGAGGAAGAGCAGAAAGAGAGACAGAGAGAGAGAAAGAAAGAAAGGAAAGAGAGACATAGAGAAAGAAGGAAAGGAGAGAAGGACATAGAGAGAGAAAGAAGGGAGAGAGGGATGTAGAGAGAAAGTGGGGAGAGAGAGACATAGAGAGAGAAAGAGGGGAGAGAGGGACATAGAGAGAGAAAGAGGGAAGAGAGGGACATAGAGAGAGAAAGAGGGAAGAGAGAGGCATAGAGAGTAGAAAAAGGAAGGCAAGTGGAGAGAGAGGGCGAGGCAGGAAGTGGAGAGAGATGGCGAGGCAGGAAGTGGAGAGAGATGGCGAGGCAGGAGGCAGGAAGGCAAAGCAGAGAGAAAGGAGGGAGATTGAGGAAAAGAAGGAGAAGAGTGAGGCCAATACAGAGAGAAAGAGAGAAAGAGAGATAAAGAGAGAAAGAGAGAAATAAAAATAGATAGCAAAAGGGAGAGAGAGTGAAAGAAAAAGAGAGAGGGTAGGGCAGAGAGTAGAGGATAGAGGGAGATTGAGCGGAAGGTATTTGAAGAAAAAGAGGGCCATACAGGAGGTGGGGGGGTACAGGGAGAGGGGGAGAGCATAAGAGTGAAATTAGGAGAATCAGAGAGAGTTTACAGAATCCCCCTGAGAGCAGTTAGCATGAGAATGACTTCATTTATCTGAGATCTAGTCAGAGACAACACAGCTGCTGCACTACTACGCAACCACACACCTGCAAACGGCACAGCATCTTAACCCAGGTAGGTGTGTGTGTGTGTGTGTGTGTGTGTGTGTGTGTGTGTGTGTGTGTGTGTGTGTGTGTGTGTGTGTATCCTATTATTACACAAAGCTGTACTCAGTCCAGTAGGCTACTATGGGTCATACATTACATTGTTGACTGTGAAATAGCCATCATCTGACAGCAAATGGACAGTGTTCTTATTCATTACTCATAAGTGTTCTTTCTGGCCACAGGCCAACCATTCTCCGACAAACTCCAACATTTTTGATTTTTTTTTTTATTAAGCAAATGCTGAATGGAACAAAATGAATGAATGAATGAATGAATGAATGAATGAATGGATACTATCTAATCTCTAAATAAAACTCTTTGAATAAACCCAATATGCTTTCCTAATTTGGGTAATGATATAATAACATATAATAAACCTTTTCAGCAGACATACACACAATATAATCAGAATATATCTAGAGCAGAGGACAGTCAGTTGTGTCCATATAGCCATGATTTGCTAATAGTTTGCAGATTGTAGTGCTTGGGGATACAAATCCTCCAGACATGTTATTCTGCATATTCAGAAGTCAGTTTTCATGCAAATATAAATGTATATTGTTACTGTGTGCAATTAACATTGACAGAGGTCTCATATTTTGTGATATTAAAAATGACTGTGGGCTCTAACATGTAAACAACAAACACATAGATGACTAGCTGATATCTTCGGCCTAGAAGCTGTCCGTCATCATGACACCTTAATAGTGAGCTCACCAGATAGGTTCTTCGCCAGCTCTTTTCTCTTGTGTGGCAGACCGACATCTTGAATCATCTGGTCGATTTCGATGTCCACCTCCTTCTTGCTCCTCCCTTTCAAGCGGGCGTAGAAATAAATGTGCTCCTCCACGGTCAGGCTGAGAAATCGGAACATACAAGGAGGACAGGTGAGCCAAAACAAACACACCTAGCTTTACAGGTGTGTCAAAACAAACACACCTACTGTAGCTTTACAGATGAGCCAAAGCACACTGAATGTGCAGTTGGATACACAATAACTATTTATGTGCACCACAGCATCGGCCACTGTGAAATTGCAAAGCATGACCGCTTTGTCCGTACACTGTTACACAAGCACAAACACACTCGTGCACAATGGCCTTGTCAAACACTCGTCAAACATCTGTATCGGTGTTTGCCAGTCCCCGTGCCAAATCTATTGGGTCCGCGGTTCACCGGCGTGACAAACCGACCCTGACAAATGCACCTCGTCTCCGGAACAACACCATCTGGTTCTGTTGTGACTCATGGCCTCCTATCAAGTGGAATGTCAGTATGTGTGTTTCTGAGACTGTGTGTTGAGGAGGTAGTTTCCCCCCCTTTGGGCTAAAGGATGTGTGTGTGTGTGTGTGTGTGAGAGAGAGAGAGAGAGAGAGAGTGTGTGGTAAGTTTGGCAAGGGGGAAGGCAGGGGTGCAGACCATAAGGAAGTTGTGAGGTGTTTGGGGTTAGATGTTTAAATATTAACGCGAGCGACTAGGAGCAGAGCATGCAGCTGTAACTGTGATGCAAGAGTTGAGCTGCCCCAACTCATTACTCTCAGTGGGGACATTCACACACACACACACAATCACTAACACACACACACACACACACACACACACACACACACACACACACACACACACACACACACACACACACACACACACACACACGCACACGCACATGCACACGCACACACATACACAACTCCACATAACTGAGTCAGCGCCACAACCACATAAACAACGACAATGACAATAATGACGATGATGATGATACTGGTGATGAAGATTGTTACGATGATGTAAACACAAGCAAGAGATGTTGCTACCCCCGGGCTTTACTTCCTCTTAAACGCAGCCCAGTAAAACCAGATCTGCCAGCCCAGCGCACAGCGCTGCTATTCTGCACTTGGCATTCAACTCGCCATGCCCCACTACAACACAGCTTACCTTTTGATTGGCTCAAACTGAAAAATGTGTGGTGGGTATCTAAATGTTGCAGGTTAGCTTTCATACTTCTGATGCCATGCTTGCATTTCACAAAAACTTTGCAAAACTTTAATAGTGGAAGGAAATCGTGTCAGTGAGGGCCGTAAAATATATGTCCAAAAATAATGATAATAGATATTTTTTTTATATATTTTTTTTTCAGATAGACCAGACTCAGTTGTCGAAAGAATTGAGCTATTCAACAATTGAAGGTCTCACACAAAGAAACTGAGGTGTCTGTGATCATAAATGTAATTTCTCAAAACTTCTCAAACTACTCAGAAAACTATCTGAATGTGCCTGGCCTTCTTAAAAATATACTATTTTTGAGAAGTGCACTCCACACAGATTCATCCATCTGAAGAGCATTGCAAGAATTGAATCATCAAGGCTATCATTCCGAATCTGAACATATCACCGAAATGGACCACAGTCCAAATACCATTGATGACAACTGCATTGCACAACTGCGCACAGCCATGAGGTCCTACAAATGATTATCCGAAAATAACTTACAGGGTACCTCTGAAACAAAAAAACATTGTTAATTGCAGACCACAAAGAGAGATAGTATGTGAGTTGTACATTGCTTCACTAATTTAAAATAATTTTAGCATATTGTACACTGCATACTGTGCAATCTTTAAATATGCTTTCAGACATTTATAGTTTCTATTTATGTCTAACTGTCTGCATCTTGCCCCTTGTGAATGTTGAAATTGTTTGTGCCACACATTGAAGATAATAGACTAGCTTTTACACACACACACACACACACACACACACACACACACACACACACACTCATCAGTTTCTGATTCTGACTCTGAGACAGTGTCTACATACTCGTCGAATAGGACGTTATGTTGAGGACACATTCCCATGTGCTTTCTGATGGAGTCCATATCAGTGCGGATGTCGTAGCCGTTGATGATGGCCGTCCCGGAGGTGGGAGCAAACAGGCCGGTCAAGATGGACCTGCGGGTAACACAAGGTCAAAGGTACAGGGTCAAAGGTCAACGATCAAAGCCTGACACTTTATTTGTCCCATACACAGATCACAGACAGTGCATATGAAATAGTAACCTTAAATAACGATACAAGAGATGGAGACCTTATAGTGTCATATCAAATTCAACCTTTGCATGCAATACAAAATCAGAGGATGATAGTGCAGTGTATCTAAAGCCGAGGAATGTATTCAGTAGAGATGGTAGTAGATAGAAGTGCATATTAAATGCAAGTTAGACATGTTAGGTTCGCACAGGGCCCAGGAGAGGAGGTAGGCTACTCTCGAAAGAGCTGGGTCTTCTTGAAGATAGAGAGGGACGCCTCTGCTCTGCTGGCAACTGGTAGAGCAATCCACCATTTAATAATTTTAAAGTCACGTAACCAGTAACTTTTTGACCTTTTTCACATGTCCATTGTTTCTAAAGAGTTAAACATTATGAGTTTACAGTATTTCTGAGAGGCAGTGCCCAAGTTGACGTTTCAGAACAGCCCGTCATTGTTGCGTGACAACAGATGGAACCCAATCCTTGCTGATTTACGGTGTGAAGTTTACCATATAATTTGTGGAATATTTTTTTTCTTAGGACGCACATTTAGCTTAACAGGATACGCAAGCTAGCGTGTCATAGTAATTGAGCTATCTTACATTAGCCTTAATGTTAGCCATTTGATATTGTTGTCAAACTGCGTTGTCAAGAAGATAGAGTTATACAGTGTCGGAGGCAGGGTGAATAGCATCGGAGATGAGACAGAGGGAATTGAGATGCTTGTGAGCCGTTTTTAAGGCCATGAAGGGATTTTTTCATCAAAAAATGTTACAAATGTGTATCTTTAAGTAACTAAGATGAGCTGTTAGGGGTTAATCAATGCCTAGAGCGCATTTCCAAGCAGCAGCTCTGTATACAGCATAATGGGTAAATTGGTGTTGATAATACATTAGGTTATACTGTAATATTCATAAATAATCTGTAAGGCAAAT
>NC_063212.1:20373762-20388762 GCF_017589495.1 Alosa alosa | reverse complement strand
CAGCGTACATGGATTTGTGCAGCCATATTCAAATGCACACGCATGCCTGCTATCTCCTAATGCTGTCAAGCTGTGTCCCCATCACTCACATTGTTGTTGTCTTCCCTGCTCCATTATGGCCCAGAAATGAGGTGATCTGGTTCTCATAGAAGTCCAGACTCAGGCCGTCCACAGCCAGCTTCTTCCCCGTCTTGTAGATCTTGACCAGGTTGCGGACGGACACACCAGCTCTTATATTCGGAGGAGGCTTCTCTAGGTAACCTGTGATAAATCACACACACACACACACACACACACACACACACACACACACACACACACACACATATATGTGATCTGTGATCTAAATAATTATGTTTTACACATAAGAGCACCCATAGTTGGAGTAAGACTAATAGCTACACAATGTCTCAACAAAGACATATACATGATGTAATGATATGAAAAGCGTAGAATAACTTACAGCAATACAATTGCATAATGGTGTATTTAGTTCAAACCGACCAAAACAAGACTGATGTTAGTAAAAGGCATTAACAACATAAAACTTCTACAGGGCATAATAACATGGCATAGTGCTTTTTATTAGACACTACTCTCTGTCTCTGAGACCCTTTACTTAATTACACAGCAGCTGAGGCTCTAGTCACTATTGCTGTCTGAAGCCAATCCTCTCTGAAGGCACGACTGGTGGGTGGAAAGTTCCGGAAAGACCACCTGTCATTATTTAACAAGACTCTCTCTCTCTCTCTCTCTCACACACACACACACACACACACAAACAAACAGGGGTGTTCTTCCAGTCGCATGCTCACAATCAAAAACAAAACACACACACATATTGGAGTACTTGAAACACCTGTGTACAGTTAACACTGTTTTGCACACCACTGAACAGAACCTCTTAATTTCCTTCCTTACACGCCTTTCACTCTTACAAAAAAATAATTTCCTTCCTTACACGCCTTTCACTCTTACAAAAAAATAAACCATGAACAGGATGTCTGGACGTGAAAGGCAGAAGCACTTTTTCTCCTTGTAGTGAAAAATGACCACAGACAGCAGCATATCAACAGCCAAGCCCCTGAGTATAGCCTGACTTTTCATCACATGCTTCATATTCCAGATATTTACCATTAAAAGGTAATTACTGCCATGGCTACTGCGGTTTTATCAGGAAATGAGAGGGCCTGTTCTCATGTTAAGGCCCCATTAGTGTATGTTATGGCTTTATATATTAAACTCAGGGAAAATGTGACATGAAGAAGCTTCAAGAGCTGTTTTTTTTAAAGTGGGCATGTGTGTGTGTGTGTGTGTGTGTGTGTGTGTGTGTGTGTGTGTGTGTGTGGTAGTTCTCTTTAGAATGAAAGAAAAGGATTCCATCTTGAGTTATGATCAAAATGTTTTGTCATTTAGTTTCGTAAATGTGGTATGTGCTAGTAGCTCTATAGGGCCCCAAGTTTGGCAGCAATGTCTCCATATCTTAAAGGCTTCTCTCCCGAACTTCCCGTATCGTCATAGACGACCGAACTTCCCGTATCGTCATTTTCGGGAAAAGCTATGTCAAGGCGGAGACATAGAAACGGGCGAGACCTCTCTGGGGAGGTGAATTTGAATACACCAATTGCATGCAACAGCGTTCAATTAAGGATCTAATTAATGATTTGCTCTATCAGCAAATAAATCAACATCCCTTTATGGTACGAATGGGACACTCTGACCACCGTCCTTTGTGAAATCATAAGCAGGACAGTAGAAGTAGGCTATAGCCAAAATACCTATGTGTGTGTGCGACATTGGCTCCAAATAGCCTATCATGTGTCATGGTAGGATGTCCAAAACAGTAGGTAGCGTACACAAGCAGGATAGACATTCATTTTAATAGTCATTACAATAACTGTACCTTTATGGTCCTCCGGGTCTTCCGACTCTGTGCCCAGCTCAGAGGTGGATGCTGAGCCAAACCAGTAGGATCGGGTAAAGGGGAAGTAGAATGGCTTAGCGATGCCATACTGACCTATTGAAGAGGAGAGGGACAAGTATAACAAGTATCGCTTGGCAACAACATGTTGTTGTCAACAGATATTACGGAGCTGTAGGCTTTCATAGATTTGCACCAGTCACTTATGTGAGAAATTGTTGAATAGAATGTCACCTGGTTTCTATAACTTGTACTTGTTACATCTCACTGTGAGAAGTTAACAGACACACACCTTCACCATGGCAACACACAATAGAACCAGGCACGTGCAGAGAAGGGGGGCTACAGGGGCTCTAGCACCTGCCCTTTTGCCCCTTTGATGTCCAAGTGCCCTTTTTTACAAGACCCGTTTTTTACTTTTTAAAATTTGTAATACTTCCGCTAGTTCCAACGTGAATATTCGCTAAAATGTCTCATTAATAGTTTGTGAAATTAGAAATGTACAAAAATAACAATTTTCTGTGTTAATTGAAATGCCTTGCGGCCACCCATCCGTGACGTCATACATTCAGTGAACTCTCAGAAGGTGCACGCAGGCACAGTGCTGCAGGAGACGTTTGGGAGCACGGTAAGGTCACTTGGCAGTTAGCCTATCTGAACATGCAATAGTACTCAGCTTAGAGATAGAGAATAAAATGTTTAAAGTTGTTTCATGTTTAATGAAGTAGGCTATCAAACCCGTTTTAACCATGTCATGGTCAATCCATTTCAATAACCTGGCAGCTTCGAAAATCTAAGGCTGAACGTTCATAACATATTCTGTTTAGGTTAGGCTACTATGTTATAGTAGCTTAGGTTAGTAGACCTAGTTCATAAAACAGAGTAGGCAAACCTTTTCTAAATCGTCATAAGCCGACGACATAGGCTACTGTAGTTGTTTAACTAACCCAACTCCACACGTCGTTCTCTGTTTAAAGTAGGCTACATTATGCGTCATTTCACTCAGTGGCCACACGCACAGCAAAATTATAGCCTGACAAGCCAGACTAGGCAATAACATATTTGCTGCCGCTAGGGTGCGTCTAGATTTCTAGGCTATTAAAATTAGCTTTCAATTTAATCAATAAGATGTAGCCTTATAGCCTATGATCTCTGTGTAGACAATAGACTATAATGAAAACTGAAATGACCTATCTGTCTGTGCCCTGGCTACAGTAGGCTTACAGTACATGCACTCCTATTAAATTTGAGAAATTGGAAAAATGTGTTACAGCTCTGTCTGCTATTTACACCCATTCTTCTTGATACATAATGAATAAATATGTACATTTATAAAATGTTTATTAGTACATTAGACTACTTTGCAAATTGCTAAACCATATAATAGCCTGTCCCACCATCATCATTGAAATAGCATAATGCTAGAATTTAAATGCAAAAAAAAAAAAAAAAAAAAAATGTCCAGCTCAGGTTCAGATGATTAAAGCTTTATAGGCTAGGGAATGTAAAACTTAAGTTCCAGTTTACACCATTCAAATTGTGTGTATCTTTTCTAGCTATTTTGATATAATTTGCATGTAGCCTATGTATTCTCTATTGGGTTGTAATCAAAATTAAGTTTTAAATAAAGTTAACACGTTTTCTGAAAATTTTGTTCCATGTACCCTTTTTTTAAAAATTTGAGCTCCTGCCCCTTCAAAGGTCTCTGCACGCCCCTGAATAGAACTCCAACTCCGATGTAACTTTGAGTTGATATCCAATCAGAGTATGCAACAACATCTGCAATATTTTTTTTTGCTACCTGACAAGCTCTGCAAAACCCTAGCAGATAGCCTACAAATGTTGCCTCTTTCATGTCATATTTTTTTTTGAGCGACACTAGTGTTTGGGATGCAGTCTGAAGAAGGTGGAGTTGTATTTGCTTTTTGTTACTGGATTAACTTTAGGGTGTAGTTCTGCAATCTGGATAGTCCATCATTTCCCACATCCATTATTTCCCTCTCCATCAGGTCCAAGGCTCCATAGGTTTAGCCAATATTGTTTTTCAGAACTTTTTTTTGTTTTTGTTTTTTGTACAAATGTCAACAAAAGTATACTTCTTTCTTCTGTTGCCTGGTAACATACAGTGTTTAATGACATTTTTAGCCTTATATTTAGCTATGTAAAGCTGATAGCTGCAGATGCATTTTTATCTTATCTATAAAGTAACAGAATGTGGAAATTGGTGTTTATATGCCATGTCATTAATATTCAAGATACTGGGTACTCATGTAGCACTAAGACGGTACTCAGTGCATCAAACAAAGACAAGAAGGCTCATGTTCAGTACACAGTGCATCAGCAATGTCAAAGACGCCCATCTCTTGCCAAGTCAGTATCATCAAAATGAGTTTGCAGCAATTTCTAGGCAAATAAAAACGACATAGAGCTCTGATTGATACGGCACGCAATGCGCCATGCAATGGGTTACTACCTTCCAGCATAAACTATTGCTGATTCAATTACTGGACAAAATGCTGTTAAGTTGATACCATATAATGTTTAGCAAACAGTTAATGTGTGCACATCCCACCTTCTGGCAGGTGCAGGACAAAAGAAAAACTTACTCAATTGAAAAAATATAATGTCCGCAACACTGCTTTTGACTCCCATATATTTAATGCACAACAGGCAACGTTTCGACCCTGCTGGGTCTTCTTCAGGCAAAAATTTTGCCTGAAGAAGACCCAGCAGGGTCGAAACGTTGCCTGTTGTGCATTTATACTATATAATACCACACCACACACAAACACTGGTGGGTCAGCACACAGACAAGGCAGTTCTCAATAACTTACACGAATTCCCTTAAGGCCTATTCACACCAAGAACGATAACGATAACGATAACTATAACCATAGCGATAAAAGCGTTCACACTGAACAACGATAAACAAAGTCTCTCCTTGTGTTAATGAATGTGACAGTCAAAATTCAATGGGTTCTGATTGGCTATTAGCTTTTTATCGTTCTGAAAATCACTCTGAAAGTGATCCCCAACGATATCGTTCTTCACGTCGTTATCGTTATAGTTTATGTGTGAACGTCGTCATTTATATTAACGAGAACAATATTTATTTATAGCTATCATCTAATGGGCCTTTAGTCACACCATTTCCATGACATTTGTAGATATTACCATGTTTCTCTAGATGAAATCGCTTGTTCTCACTGTGTGTAAAGGCTTATTAATGAATGTGACGGTTAAAATTCGATCGGTTCTGATTGGTTATCTTTTTTTTGTTCTGAAAATCGCTCTGAAATTGATCCCCAACGATATTGTTCTTCATGTCGTTATCTTTATAGTTTATGTGTGAACGTCATCATTCATATTATGCGGCGGGTTCAAATGAGGTCCCATGGTCCATGGCCCTAATCGAACCCTAATCTGAGTCTAAGGCGGGGATAACATTGGCCAGGGGCAAGCGTAACGCAACGCTCAGACCATAATAAGTTCTATCTCGTTCCTATGGTAACACAAACGGCCTTAACTGACAATTGAATTCACTCGCATTGCGGTTTGAAAGTTGAACTAAGTTCAACGCTCAGCTTGTTCAACGCTAGCGTTACGCCAGCGTTGCCACCATTCAGCTGCAAAACCATAGTATAGAGAACAATAGGTAAACCTGCCGCTTGCAGCTGGTCAGTGTGATCCCCGTCTGAGTGTTTTGATCACCCACCCAAGTCGGCTGACTCACCTGGATAGATGTTCTCTATGTACCAGGTGAGCACCCAGTAGATGAGGGCATCAGCCAGCATCATGGCGATGGACACGATGAAGCTGTAGCGGTCGCCCTCAGGGCTTCGGGCCACGTTGTGCCACTGGATGCCAATGCCTTGCTCCTCGTATTTCGTGAATTTCTCACAGCCGAAGCCAAAGGCCACGCAGGAGAGTAGACTCTGCAATGGGGAAGGGGGATTAATATCAGGGTGGAGGTGATGTGAGTGTGGTGCCAAAGAGAGCTTTCAACACACAGATGGGGTGAACATGGATTTCTCTCTCTCTCTCTCTCTCTCTCTCTCTTTCTGTGTGTGTGTACAGTATGTGTGTGTGTATATGTAAGACAGAAAGAAAACCACCTAAGATAAGTTTGACCACACTTTGATAAGAGAACAGTTTTGAAATTGCATTCATAGTAACGTTGAGGGCAAACACATCAGAAGTGTTTGTTGTTTACCACAAACACATTAAAACACAAACACAAACAGTCTTCCCTGGGCTTTAGCACTTATTCTTCACCACTAACACAATTGCCCCTCACTTTGGCTGTGATGCCCCAAAAATATTTGTACGTTGTAAGGCCATAATGACCTGTGTGCCCCTAGTGGTCAGTGTAGTGATCTGGGCCCAGTCTCCCGAAAACAATGGAGACACACTCTTACGAAGGTTTTCTACGATTCATCTTACGATGGTTCGTTTGTTTTTTTCGACTGTTTCCCAAACATGCTCATAGTGTGAACACACGCACTGCTCATAAGATGCTCTTAAAGCTGCAGTTTGCAAAATTTTTTTGATTACATTCACTGAAACCAACACTATGCTCCAACAGAACAACATAAATCAGCCGGTTTTAGAAAAAAAACCCGCACTTATACCTCCACCTAAAGCCTGTTATTTGTTTTGTAAAAATCCACAGCTCCCAGTTCTTCTGGTCCAATCAGAGCAGGGCTGTTTGAGATCTGACTGTCAATCACAGTCTGGTGCAGTCTGGTGCGCACTGACAAGCACAAACTCGATGAGAGGGTGCTCGGTGGTAGTGGGGGAGGGGCATGAGATTTGTAAACATTCAAAATTTTGGCAAGTCCCCTCAATCTGTCAGACTTGCCAACTGCAGACTCTTAAAAAAACTGATGAACTTACATTTGTAGAGTTTGCTAGAGAGAAGGGGAGAATATTTGATCAGTGGTGTAATGCGATCAATGCACACACCAAAGAAGATCTTAGAGAAATGATTTTGTTAGAAGAGTTTAAGAATTGTATTCCAGACGCAGTAGCGATGTATTTAAATGACCAAAAAGTGACAACACTGGAGCATGCTGCTGTCTGTTCTGATGAATTTGTGTTAACGCACAAAAATTATTTTCTCTTTTCTTCTCCTCCTCCTCCTCGTCGATATTCAGCTCAGCCTTCCAGTCCGAGGCAAAGCTGGAGAAATTCGGAGTTCAGTAGGCCTAGGCCTAAGTCACCTCCGGAAAGTGAGTCTCGTGAATGCTACTACTGCCATGAGGTTGGTCACCTCATTGCGGTATGTCCGGTCCTGGAAAGGAAAAATTCTTCTCCAAAGCGGAAGAATGCGAAAAGTGCTGGCCTTGTGCCTTGAACATTCATACTGGGAATTAGAGTCCACTTTTGATCCGTTCGTCTTTGAAGGAATGGTGTCTCTCTCGGGGCGGGAGAGGGACAGTGTTCCGATCAAGATTTTGAGAGATACCGGTTCAACTCAGAGTTTTATTGTTGCATCTACTTTGCCTTTTTCTGAAGAAAGTTACTGTGGTTCTGATGATTTAGTACAAGGAATTGAAATGGGAATGTTAAAAGTTCCGTTGCACACTGTTCATGTTAAGAGTGATTTGATTTTTGGGTTTGTTAACGTGGCCGTTTGTTCTCAGCTGCCAATGAACAGTATTTCGTTTCTTGTCGGAAATGACCTCGCACATGAGAAAGTTGCTCCTCCGGTAATTTCGAAACCTTCTGAACACACCGAAGTAGACTCCGGTTTATCTGACGTTTGTCCAGGGTGTGTAGTTGCACGAACTCAAGCAATCAAGTCACATTTTGACTTGTGCGATTCGTTTATAGCACTTGAGGATCCCATTGTGTTTTCTTCCAGTTCAGCGCGTCGGCCGCTGTCCACGGCCGATGGTGCTGAAATTCGTAAACTATCCCGGTCGCTGTCCACGCACAGTGGTGCTGGAATGTCAAACTCTGCCCTGTCTTTGTCTTTGCTTTACTCTCTACAGGAAGATGGACTGAGTTTTTGTGATGTGCCTGTTTTGTGTCTCCGCCTTCCGAATTCAGGGATTTTGGAAGATTTTCCTTGTTGTCTGTTATTTTCCAGGTTCGTGTGCAAAGGATGTCCAGAGGTTGCTAGAATCCTGTCCGGGTTTTCTCAGATGTTACCTTGTGGACTTATGTCCTTAGTCACGACATCAATGGTCGCAATACCTGCAATACTTCAACCTGGAGATACGATATGATTTTAGCAGACACATTATCTCGCTGTTATCAATAAGAGAATTTTATGTGTTTGAAATTGCTTTGTTTTTGTTCATTTTACATACTGGCTTGTTGGATCAACATCACATGTTGATTTTTAGTGGTGGGGGTGTTACGTCCCTAGCTGTTTTGTGTTCCTGCTGTCTCTCTGTATTTTTCAGACACTCCAGCAGGGGGCTTAATTGCCGGACCAGCCCTATAAAAGGGGTTGGTTGACGTCACTCCGGAGGCCGGCTCGTTTTTTTGGTTCCTCGCAGAACGCCACCGCTGCCACGCTACGCTTTGTTCTCCACTTTCCGCTCTCTCGTCCCCACTAACGTCCCCACACTCACTCCCCACACTCGTCCCCACACTTTCCCCCCACTTTCACGCCCCCACACTACGCCCCCACACTACGTGTGGCTTGATATTGTTTTGAATGTTAATTTTTGCCTAGTTTAATTATAATAAATTATTGATTATTTTCACATTTATCCACCGTTGTCTGCCGTGTTTTGCCCTTGCTTTATTTAGCTTTGTTATAGTTCCCTGACCCTAGCAGGGGGCATAACACGTCACAGCTAGGCTTAGCATTTAAACTTCGGATCTACACATTAATTCACATCAATACGAAAATAGAAACACGTATCCGCATCTGCATGTAAGCATCGCAAGTAGGCTTTATACCACACAAAGACATACATAATTGTAGTTATTTAAGATTAGATTGTTGCACTGTCAAGTTCTCAGGGGATTTTCTACTTCTGCCCAAACTTGAAAAAGGCCTTGGTCATCAACAGGGTTACATCAGTTGGAATCAACTCACACGTTTTCTTCTTTAATCTTTCTTCTTTGTTTTATTTAGTTAGCTTCTCATGTTCAATTATGACTTGTTATTAGTTAGATTTTTAAGTCAGTTTACATCAGATTATGTCAGACTATGTCAGGTTGAAAACCTTTACAAGAAAAGAGAAAACAAAACACAAAATACAGCAATTACTAAAAACTGCCTATAAATATACAAACAAATATAAAGTTCTCCTTAACCTTACATTCATTTAACTATGCAACACTACTACAAAAGCACAGTCACTACCGTGGGTTACTCCCATGCTACTACTATCATGCTATTACATGAGCTAACATGAGCACAAGGCAGTTAGAAATTAGCTACATTAACTTTAGCACTCTTACCAACAAAATTTGCATTTAACATTAAACTACTGAAATATATTAACATCAAACCATCATCCTACCAGTAGCATACCTGGAAATGGCCAGCAAGTTAAGTCTTTCCACACTTCACTATCATTAACAACAGTTCAACATGTGCTTCTCAGCTCAACTTCACAGCTTCTCACTACATGTGCTTGAAGATAACTCTGCACTGTCCTCCTTTCTGGCATGAGAACTGTAAAGTCTTTACTTCCCTCTTCAAAATAAAAGTCTCTTTTTTTTTCTTTCTCAAAACAAAGGTCCCTTTCCACTTGGGATCCAACAGCACATGCACCGTGCAATAATGTTTTGCGGTGTCACTTAAGAACACGTTTGAAGATAAGAAAGAAGTATTATGGCTAAAGCTTGTGACAGTATGCAGATTACTATGCTGATGGAAAGCCTCCTAAATGCTAACTGCCTGATAAAAAAAAGTTCAGATGAAACGAAACGTTCATAGGAAAAGTGTGTGTGAAAACATATGAATGATTATTGGAAATGTGGCATGAATTCCGTTTTGGCATTTATTTTTTTATTTTTTTTCGCACATCAGACATTTCACACGTTTTCAACCATCTATTAGTCTTGGCTTGGCCATTCAACAGGTGCTAAATCTAATCTGTCAGGGATGTGAATGGCTTTCAGCCCCCTGACCCAAAAACATATCCGAAAAAAAGATCACTTAAATTCCCTATCATTTTTACATTTCCAGTGGTTTCATAGTGATCTTGTCAGTGCATGAAAGACCCGAAGCAGTGTGAGCTTGATACAACTCATTCACAGACTCAGGCTCACATGTCACACACACACACACACACACCATGTTCACGTAGAGATTCTAGAGGAACTCAAACATTAATCTGTCTCATCACTGGGGTCTCTAATCATTACCCTGTCATAGTGTTCATCTCCTCTGCCACCTCATTCAGACCACTGCACATGAATGTGAAACTGATTGCCGTTCCCTCTCTTCCCTCCTCTACCACTTTCTCCTCCTGTCACACTTTGACCAGAACTTGTCATTCCGGCACTCTTATACTCTTATTCATAGTTCGAATTACAGGGGCTACTGGGGGGTACTATACCCCCCAATGAAGACCCAGTACCCCCCAAAGAGACAGAAATATCAGTTTTTGGGGGGTCAGATAATTGTTCTGATATTGTGAAAAAATATCATTACAGTTACAATACAAGTCAACTCCTATTTTCACCATAGGAACATTTTAATGTAAAGCGATTTCAGACAGTGGACCGTACCATTTTTAACCACCGTGGCGCTAGAAGCAACTGAGATAGAGAACGACTTCAACTTCACAAGCAAGTGTCAACATTGAATGACAAAACGCTAGGTAAATTCCTCCAGTAGGCTAAATTCGGTTTGCTGCTGACGTGCATGGGTAAATGTAAGTTGCTAGCTGACGTCTAGCTTGTTGAAAATGTGTTATTTTACAACCTTCATTTATAAACGTGTTTTGTTTTTTCATAGCTCATGTCACGTCTTCATACATTGAATTACTGGCTATTTACCTGCTACTTACCCACTGAGGCTAGTAAAGTGGACCTTGGTTAGTTACCAAGGTTAGTTAGCAAAATAGGCTAATTCTCTATTTAAATCAAGCTTTACATTGTGGTGAGGTAAAATCGATTGTCATTTCTAAGGAGATGAACTCCATAGCCTATGATTATTCTAATTTTATCTTGAATAAATGATTGTGCCCTTTTGAAATTAGTTTGGCACAGATCCTGTGTTTTTATAGTACCAGTATGCACAAGAGGCTAAGCCTAGGCTCCATAACATCAGTGAAACCTGTGGAAACAAAAAGACCCAAGTAGCCTAGGCTAAATAGTATGTGCTAGTATTTGAATGTGTTTTTAATTGGTTAATATTGTTTTTACATTCTATTATTTCATATTTTTAGCTCGATAAATGTAGCTTAATCTGAGAACCCTGATACTATCTTAATAAAATTAGGATTTTATTTTATTCAAAGAGACACTATGAGGAGAAGGAAAGGGCACACAGACATCAGGCACTTTTTTGGTGCTAAAAGAAGGAAATATTAACACTAAGATCTACAAACAAGTACATTAAAAGTGTAGGTGCAGTTAGGTTTTATACACTGTTCATATGTGTTAAGGAAAGGGGTGCTCAGCAGACAGGAGAGGCACAGGATGAAAGCCGTGAGCAGGCCGCAGGGATACGACATATATATATATATATGTTGATATATAAGAACGATGAGATATTCTGTAGCCTAGTACTGATTATCAGTTTGTCGCATACTGTATTTAGACCTTGTGTGAGTTGCACTTGATCATGGTGGGGATTGATATGGTAGGGGACCATGATGGTCATAGAAGAAGTGAAGGAGCAGTACCCCCCAATTATGGTGGGGTAATTTGCACTCTGCTCTTATTCTCTATTGATTGATGCAGTAGTAATTATTCCTAAGGTCTCCTCTGCACTGTAGCCTGGATATATATATATATATATAGTGGCGGACAGTCAGGGCCTTCAAAGCCTTCTCTGAAGGCCTAACTATTTTCAAACGAATGAAAAATAATAGTGTCTTTAATAACATTGTACTTTAGCATTTATTATTTGCTTCTGCTTCTCTTTCCCCGATCGTTCTTGGCTACTGATATCCCACCGCTGTCCGATATGTGATTTGATTGGCAGATTGTGTGAACAAATAGTGAGGGGGTGCGATACATTTTCATCCAATCGCACGTCTTCTCTTGTTAAGTCCCGCATCAGGCCTTCACAAGGAATCACTGCGTTTTCGGTACCTAAGCAACCATTAGAAATCATATGTTTGGATTCGGCTTGATTGATGGCTACATCTGACTGATTAGCCAATCAAATCGACCTGTTATGACGAGGTAGGCAGGTCTGACTGCAGTTGGGCCTGCAAAGTTCGAAAAGAATACCTGGAACCGTTCATCACAAATTCTGTCTGTTTTATGTGATGAACTTTGTGAGCAACTTCTGTCAGTCAGACAGACAGACATTCACTGGAAAAGTACATGTCACACTGACATGACTATGGTTATAGTTATGAACAGTAAAATGACCGTTTTTGTTTAAAAAATATATATTGATACGCCTTCATTAAGCAAAATAATATAGGCTAATGTAACGTTACAGTGTCAGCTGGACTACATGTTAGCAAGATGCACATAACGTCAGCTAGCTCTGCACGTAGCTGGTAACCTATGCAGGAATTGGTAAGTTTTGTTTCATGTTTATTTGATAACATAGACTTGTAGTTAGTGATGGCCAAATGAAGCTTTGGTCAACCACTGAACCACAGCAGTGTGAACCTAGCGAAAAGCAAAAAGATGGCCGCCACACATACATTTTTCAACATAAAAGTCCTTAGGAAACCAATTTTTTTGGTTACATATACTGGTTTGGGTAAGGACTTTTATGTTGAAAAATCTACATGTGGCAGCCATATTGGATTTTTTCATTAGTGTTGCTAGCTTCACACTGCTGTGGTTTAGTGGTTCACCAAAGCTTCATTTGCCCATCACTACTTGTAGTACAGTAGTACTATAGATGCTTGTTATCTGGCCCTTTTCTATATAAAAAAACTGTTTTTGTGCTGCTTGCATACTGCAGTGTCTGCTTGGTTACTCTACTGTAGGCTAGTCTAGCTTGAAGTTGTGTTGGAGTTGGTGGCTTTGGTGAAGATGTCTGGATCGGCATCTATGTGAAAACTGTCATTTGTCTTTGGTTCCCTGCCCTGCTAGTTTAGTCTGACTTTTTATCTCTCTGAGTTTTGTGGAAATTATTGGTGAAATCAGACCATCAGACATTCTAAAATAGCCAACAAGCAGCAGCATTAGGGCAATACACATAGATATACGGCAATACATCTGGTGACTTTTATGTTTAATAGCATGGTGGTGTGCTGTGACATTTTTTTTTTTATCATTTTCTGTTGAGACCTTTTCTCATAGTGTAGGCCTACCGCGAAATAGCCTATGTTTGGCAAACACTGTAGGATAGCCTACTGTAGTTCCACGTTCAGAGCAGCGCGGCACCTAGAACAGTTGCACTGTAACGTTAACGTTAGAGCTACAGCTAAATAGGAGAGCCACAGTAAGCAAGTTTGCTGATGTCAGATTAAACTACTAAATGGTTTGGACACATCATTGTAGACCGGTGGCAGTGATATATGTGCGTGCGAGTCATGAACATAAATTAGGCAACCGATAGCCTAAATATTTCAAAGTAGTCTGCACAAACCCATACTTGAGTACACATGGTGTTCACTTTCAATATGACATGGACTAAATTGCACGTCTTTACTGGACAGCAGCAGGCAGCAGTTTATCATGTACTTGTGAATATGGGTGGTAAATAAATAGCCTAGCAGCCTACTTTGCTGCTGAGGATGATCTGTTAACCAATAAGCAATCGGAGCATTAATTGTTTGTGTAACGAATATTCTGAAATGGAAAAAAAAAAAATCTCCCTCGTAACGTCCCCCTATTATTATTTTTGTCAAAAAATAGTCATCATTGAAGGCCTAACCACTGAACGCACGGTCCGCCACTGACAGTGAGCTGCCTGCTACAGCGGCACTCGGGGAGCAGTGAGGGGTTAGGTGCCTTGCTCAAGGGCACTTCAGCTGTGGATGTGGGCATGGGAGAGCAGTGCTCAACCACTTCCCCTCCCACATTTTTCCTACTGGGTCGGAGATCGAACTGGCAACCCTTCGGTTACAAGTCCGAAGCCCTAACCAGTAGGCTACGGCTGCCCCCGTGTGAATGTTACTTTCGCTTTGGATGTAAGTGTCTGCTAAATGAACAAACATATATCTTAAATCAGGGGTCTCAAACTCAAATGAGCTGGGGGCCAATTCTGCCAACGTCCTCTGATTGGAGGGCCGGCTATTCCTGAAAATGCAATGTTCTTTTTTTCAAATACCACACAAAACTGCAAACAGAAATGTACCCATCACTGGATGGCAAGCACCTCAAATTATGCACCTTTCAGTACATACTGGATGAACATACAGTATTTGAGCAGGTTTACTTTCCTTTTTTTCATATTACCCACATAACAAATTAACAGGAAAATACCTAAGATGTATACCAACACCTAAGATGTATATGGTTTAGTGATGTATTATTAAACCACAAGGCCTACAATAAAGTATTCTGGTCAAATCAGTTCCTATCGCGGGTAATCTAAGTACCCAGAAGTTCGCATCATATTGCGGGTGACTTTGTAGTTCTTTAGAGCCCTGTTTCTACTAGCCCTGCTGTCTGTACCACGTCCATTACGGACACTTTCATCACGATTACCACTGCAACCTCCAAGCTATGTTGGGCAGTGGGTTGAAATAAGCATGGTATGCTTAGTGGACACCGTCATTACCGCAAAAGGCAGCACCTCCATTCACAGGCGCTTACTGTGACTATCACTGTCAATAGGCGATCGATCATAATAAGGATATTCTCCTTTAGAATCAGAATAGGTGAATAACATAGCCTACCTAAGACTTCATCACATGAGCGTTTTTTTAACATTAGGTGTAGGCCTATTTCTGCTTCAATTTGTGCAAAACTATGGCCTGCATAAACTTCAGCGTCATTACAAATGCTGCGTCTTTGTGTTT
>NC_063212.1:20338762-20368762 GCF_017589495.1 Alosa alosa | reverse complement strand
GGATCAAAATGGCACAGAGGTAAAGTTATAATCAATATAGATTTTCCATACAACATGTTACAGTAAAGCTTCAACAAGCCTCTGTGCCACATTGATTAAGGTTTGCTTGACACAGGCAGGCAGGCAGACAGACAGACAGACATGTCTAGATAGATAGATAGATAGATAGATAGATAGATAGATAGATGATGTAGGATGCACCACATGACAGGACCATGAGTTCTTGGCGATGGCATAAGTGAAATGCATTGTGAGTCTCAAGGGGAGATACCAGGAAGTGAGTTTAATTATCTTGCACTTAAACATGTGCATGGAGAGCTTATTATCTAAGATAGCCTGGTTCCTGAGGCGTTCTTAAACTCATGACTCATCCCCTTGTCGATCACTCTGCATTTCTTTACTGCTCTTTAGACATTCACTGAGGCATAGGAGGGACTCGAATCTTTTCTGTCGACTGGCTCTATGTTTTTTTTTTTACTTCTTCTGCTCAGGAGAACCGTTTTGTCTCCAGGATGACAAATTTAAGTGACTCATCCCAGGTTCTGCCAACACTGGGCCCAGATGTTCATCTCTTCTCGTTTTCCAAGACTTGCCCCTCCTGCAGAGTTCATTTCAAACAGAGCATGAATAACTTCACGCTGCTGTCATTTTTGCATTATCCTTTACTGCTCAAAATGGATGATGCCATCAGTTTTTCCTGTTTTGAAGGAAACCTGCAAGGCGAGAGAGTATCAATTTCCTTCCTAAAACTTTTTGAATAAAGTCCTTTTACTTTCAGTGAATGTTCCTCGGTGAAGTGAATAACTCATGTCTGTCGCTACGAGTTCATGAAGTGAACTGCTGCAATAATTCAGTGAATCATTTTATTCAGTTACATGAATCAGTGAATGAATATAAATTATATAAATTGATTATATATGGATCACTAAAATGATTCAGTGAGTCATTTAAGTTCAGCAATACGTATGAATCACTAAACTGACTCAGTGCAGTGACATGAGTCAGTGTTTCTGAATCACCGGTGCATGTCACCACTTGTGAATCGTTGTGAATCAGCGTTTGGGAATCACCTTGAGGATGAGGGTGAGGAGCAGGGCGCTGACGCTGAGCGGCACAAGGATGCTGATGAACCAGCTCAGGCAGTAGGTGACGCCCTGCAGACCCATCATCCTCACTGTCTCCTTCAGACGCGCCTCCTTCTCTTGCACCATGGCCTTGACAAACATGGCCACCGAGTAGATCCATGCCAGGGTCAAATAGAGAGGCAGGGAACGTGCCAGTGAACGCAAGAACCTGTGTGTAAGGGAAGGGGGGCACAGGAGGGTTCACCACCAGGGTCAAGAAGACAACAGGACACAGCTGACCAATGGACAGGGAGATGGGCCAAAGCTGGCACAGAGCGGGTCAATCTGTGCCAGGACTGGGATGGATCGCTGCGTATGACCCCCTCCGTCAGAACCCACTGCTTAATGCACCGTAGCATAGGTGCAGCACACAGAACAACACTGACATCAGAACCCACAGCTCAATGTACCTGTAGCACACAGAACAACGCTGACATCAGAACCCACTGCTCAATGTATAGCATAGGTGTACAGAACAATACTGACAAATCTGACATCTGTGGACCTCAACTGGGACCAATCTCCATTAGTAACAAGTGTCACAACATACTGTCACTTGACCTTCATTTAAAGACCACATACTATTCTTGTAGATTTCAAAAACCTGCAAATTCACATAAACATGAACTCCTTTGTGCTTATTTAGTAGTGTGCCGTCTATTTGCATGTCTAAACTGTTGATGTCTTCTCAACGGTTTGCAGTTCAGTCCAAGGATGCTGCTATGGTATAAACAAGCCCTAGGAAGGGAGCTCATGAAGAGTTCAGATGCAAAACCCTCTACATCCGTCTGACCACTTTGCTTTTAAATGAGCATTTAAATTCAGGCTCCTATAGGTTTTTGCCTATAAATCGATATTTCAGACCAGGAAGAGAGTGGTATTTAGTGGGTTTAGAAGTTAAATTATTTGATTAGCGTATACTATCTGTGGAGAGCATCCCCTAACCATCTTTATCTCATTTTTGGACATAGGTGGCATTTAGAGGCTTTTGCATCTGAACCCTTCACATGCTTCTTTTCCACCTAATAGTGTTTTCTATGTGTGTACGTTTCTCTACCATTGGACTGATGAGTAATCCGTAAAGTAGGAGAGAGGCCGTACTATGCATACATACTTTTATTTGCAAATAAAAGTGTGTATGCATAGTATAGTGTGGCCTCTCTTCTACTTTACGGATTCTAACTATTCAGGCCAGCACAGTTTAGAAGTATACGCATTGAGTGAAACCTGCTCCTATCCCATACCTGTCAACACTCCCGGGTTTCTCCCGTATTTCAAGGTCATCTCCCGGCACCCTCCCGTTTTGTTATTTCTCCCGGAAAACTCCCGTAATTTGCATGGCCATCAAATTTCATTTTAAAATCATTGATCCATTCAGGTTGCCAGATTGTGTATGAAATACACCCTACACGTACACGATCACTTAGTTTAAATTTTAACCGTTTTGTCATAGGCTAAAACCTTGCAACCCAAAACCCAAATAAGGAAGCGGGTGCCGACTGCGCAGCCTGAGTCTCGTCGTAAGCAAGTGGGCTAGTTGAATGGCCTACTCCAGAACTAGCTGTTGGAAATTGTTGGGAATTTAATTGATTAACACATCACATAAACTATTATTAAGTGTTGTTGAGACACTGAACTTGTGCCCTCGGAACCAAATCTGACAGCAAGCAGCTTTGGAGTTTAGGAAGTATAGGCTGCAGGCAGGCAGCTGGTGGATACATAACTGGCATGCATAAGGTAATGGTAAGGTAAAAGCAACGACCGAAATGCAGTGTTAAAACACTGAATGTGTATGAAACGTATTAAACATGCAAACACAGATCCAGTATAAACACCCCCAAAAAAAATCTCCCGTTTTTGGAAAGCTAAATGTTGACAGGTATGTTCTATCCTCACTTACTGATATGTGTTAAAAATGCAATGTGCATATTTATCTTTTCAAGTAACCTGCCAAACCTCCAAACCTCCAGCCCTTTCTTTTTAGGTTGCGTGCTACAGCACCACGTCAAGCTCTGGATAGTGGGAGTAATTCCTGAATTAAAAAGTCATCTAGAGAGACACAGTAGCAAATTGTTGGCAAGTTTCAGATTGGGCACACACACACACACACACACACACACACACACACACACACACACACACACACACACACACACACACACACACACACGTACGTACACACCAAAGGGCTGGATAACGAGGCAGGGATCTTCCTCTGCGGACCACTGTTTGTTTACAACAGTTTCTGCTTTGGGCTGGTGCCTTGACTACCCCGGACTAATCTTCCATGTGTGCTTATTATATACATAATGGAGGTGGGGGAGAACTGAGCTCTGCTGAAGCCAGTGCAGCTGAATTGCAGTACACTATTTATCATTTGTAGAGAGGCAGAACACATCCACAGTTAAGTTTGAAAATACTTTGAGGCTTTGAAATTTCATCATGGCATCATGGCATAATGGACATAAACTTCAAAACAAACAAAGGGGAATGGGGAGTGATATGACTTGAACCTGTTTAAACCTGTATCTAGGTAATCAATACACAGTCAACAAGCTGGTCATTAAAGCAGACAGCAGAGACTACATTTCATCGATTTCATCATAGTAAACAGTTTCTAACTTTGGGTGTCAAATACATTTTCAGTAACCACTGTGTTTGAATAGGCTACACATGAAAACATCCACATCACCTCTTCACCAAAACATCCACTATCACCTCATTAAAAGGAGAATATCTGTGTTCAAGTAAGTTGTTTTTTAAATAATATGTTTACATAGAAACAGAGCAACACCATGTTTTTTTTTTTATCATAAACTAATGGCTTCATAGTCTCTTTAATGATTAACATAAGGGAGAGTGCTGTCTCTTCATTACCACGGTATGTCCAGAATGCCTGTTATTACTCTATGTAACTATGGTATTCCATACTGAACATGTGGCCCTTTTCGTCACATATAGACCCTAAAATAGAACAATAAAAACAAAAACAATGCTTGAACATTCTACTTCCTCTGCATTAAGATAACATATGGAATGTTAAAACGGAAGCCTTGTGGGGCCAACTATGATGCTGATAATGGAACTCTCTTGAAAGGGTCTATATCAATGCACTGGGTACTACTTGGGCGTACAGCAACTTAAAAAAATACCCTGTGCTTTAAAAACTGACAACAACAAATATACCAATTCATACATTGTGTTGTTTTCAACAAAACGTTTACACACAAATAAGTAGGCTTAATACCACCACATTGGCACAGGCCGAGGCCTAGGACGTCATCAGAGCAAAGAAGTGTAAATCACATTTAAAATCTGTGTAAAGCCTCAAAGTGCCAGGTCCAAAAACCCAAATAAAACCGATTGAGAGACACAAATGAATCAATAATATGTCCTGGCTGTCATCTCTTGGCTGGAAATAAATGCAGATTGCATCTGCGAAAGCAGGTGGGAAAGCCACTGCTGCTCCTGCTGCTGCTGCCGCCACAACTGCTTCACCGGCATCCATATGCCACGTTGGCCATAATTATCACAGCTTTCCAACGCTTATTAATGTGCCAAAGAGCTGCGTGCAATCATCGTTTAGGATGCGCTCGTGAATAGAACACGCAAGTGCTCAGCGTCAAACCTCCTCCTCATCGGCCTCCTCCAATGCTGAAGCACCCCCGGCTAACTCAATTTAGCATTATTAATGTTTACAAATTGTTGATCGCCGGCCAGCGCGTTAGGCCGGTGGGGGAAGTAACATTTTGCCCCAGCTGTTAAAATGTAAATTTTATTTACAGGGGAGATTTTTTCCAATTAGGCCGCGGGAAATGGATTAAGTCCGCCCTAATGAGAAACCACTTCTTTCCATTTCGTTTGGCTGCCGGCTCTTTATTTGTTTAAATGATGCTTGCTTTTTTTTTAAAGCAGGACATCCTCGCCCATAGCTGTCAGTCCAAAAGAGAAAGAAGAACAATGTTGGGTTGGTGGCAAATGAAATGGAGCTGAAAGGTCAATTGGCCACAACAAAGTCTAAGCCCTTCTGATGGAAGAGTGACAGTAGAAAACAATAAATGATCTTAATATTTTGGATGGCCCACAACACAACACATCCGTCTCATCCTTAAGGTTAAGGCTGTGATTGATAAGACTCTGAGGGGCTTACGACTAAAAATGAGGTGTCAGAGACATGACGATGGAATCTTCAAATGAAGCATGGGGATCAAATATGGGAGAGGGTTATTTATACTGACTTTTTTTTTTTTAATATTCTAAATCCACTAAAATCAGTGGGCTATGGTGAACTCAAGGACTTCAAAATGAAGGACAGCAAATTATTGCCTGTCGCAAGCGGAAGAAGTAACCTACGCTTCACGAAAGGTCACTGGTCTTCGGTCTTCCATGAGTGAATGAGTCAGAGAGAGAAAATGTTAACAGAGGACAAAGAGAAAGAAAAGAAAATGAAAAGAGTGTCACTGAAGTTCATGCACAAACAAAAAAAGGACTGTTAGGATGCAAATAGTTACATCATAAGCACCACTTTGCACAAATGCTGTAATCGGAGATTGATTTTTTTTTTTTTTGGCGAGAGCGTGAGCAGATTTAATGGAACCATAACCAATTAGCATAATCACCCACTTTTTCTGAAATCAAAGTTCACCCAGTTCACGCTTGACACAATAAATTTCAGAGATTAATTCTGCAATCACTATTCCGGCTCATCATCCAAAAAGTACAACAGAACCCATCACATCACCAACATTTTTTTGTTTGTTTTGTTTCAAAATTAAAGGGAATGCTGAGCTCACTCTGCCCAAAACAGCAGACGGTTTCTAAAAAAAAGTAGTAAATAAAGTAAGTAAATAACAAATATGTGGCCATCAACTATCTCTCATCAAAGAAAGAAAAAGGCTGCATTTTACTTCAAGGTCCCATTTACGTTCCTCCATTAGCTAAATGCAATACTTAAGCTTAGTGAAGCAATAATTTAAATTCAGAGCTGATCATTGCTAATGTTAATGGTTTGTTAATTTTAATGACCTGAATAAAGTTAGGAGAACCAAGATGAACCTTAAAAGAATCCAGCATAATGTACTGATGTTAAACAAGCCATGCACCTCAGTATTTAACAGTAATTAACCCTGAGGATCAAGTAGTTTTCTCACACATGTATTTTTTCTTGACACATTGGTAAATGGGACCTTAAAGGATATGAACCTAAATGTAACTTAAATGGGTTACACTTTACTTGACAGTATCGACAGAGTGACAAGAGTGACATGACAGTGTCATGAACATGTCATAAACAAGTCATAAACGTTTATGACATAACGCTTCTGTTATTAAGTGACATTCGTTTTTTGTCATAACAATTTAGGGTTAGGATTATAGGTTTAAGGTTAGGGTTAGGGTTAGGATTAGGGTTAGAGGTTAGGATTGGGGTTAAGATTCATGTGTCATGACAGTGTCATGTCACTCTTATGTCGATACTGTCAAGTAAAGTGTTACCCTTAAATGCAACCAATCGCAATAACAGCTCTGCCAAATAACATTCTACTGTTAAACCTGTTGGTGATGCTTTGAGATCTGGGCTCTTAACCACTGACCAGCTGATTTCCACCCAAATAAGCCCCAAATGTGGACCAGAACTGGCCCACAGAACCCAGTCAGGTGATTGCTTTCTGGGTTCGACGGTTGCAATCGACGGTTGCAATCGACGGTTCGACGGTCAGGCCGGCCGACTGACCTTGACCATGACACTGATAAGCGCGCAGGGCACGGTCAGCAGCACCATGTTCTCGATGAACGAGGCGAACCAGAGGGCGCCGTTGCGGGCGCCCACAACACGCAGGACCTCCTTCAGGCGGTTCTCCTTCTCCAGCACCAGGGACTTGATGATCTGGCACACTGTGTACATGAAGGCCAGCACCAGAAACATGGGCAGCATGACCCCGATGCTGGACATGAAGCTGGGGATGGTGGAGGAGAGAGAGAGAGAGAGAGAGAGAGAGGGGCATTCAGATGGAGGAGGAGATGAATGGGTGGGTGGATGAAAGGATGGATATAGATGCATAGATGGCTTGATGCATGGATAGATGGGTGGATGGATGGATGGATGGATAAATTCATGAGGAGATAGATGGATAGATAGACAGGTGGATGAGGAGGATGGGTAGATGAAAGGATGGATGTTTAGATGGATAGATGGATGGGTGTGTGAGGTGTGTGTGTGTGTGTGTGTGTGTGTGTGTGTGTGTGTGTGTGTGTGTGTGTGTGTGCATAGTAGATGCAGTGTTTCCATATGAGTCAATGTGAGATAAAGACCCCCTGGTGTAATTCATCACTCCTAAGATCATCCTGTTATGAGAACAGATTGTTTGATGCATGGGTGAGTATAAACATGCCACACGGTTATTGCATAAACATATGCATACATTACATGAAAACACTTTAGAGAGTTGCCGCAGAGCTTTGTTTCGTAAAGAAAACCTTTGCTCTGTTAACAGAAACCCTCTTCTTTAATCTGCTTTCCAATGTTGTCATGTGCATATCATGTGAGATAACACTATAGCATATGTATCTATTTGCACACAATGCTATATAATAACTTAAAAAAACGGCTTCAAACTCTGGCCATGCACTGACTTGTAATAGGCAGAGTGGCGTCTCTGTCGTTTATGATATGCTCCTAGAACACCTGGTATTGTGCTATGTAACACATTCCATGCAGGAACATGACCTGCTTGTCAAATTTGTAAGGGATAATGGACGACACGGTGGTCTGTTCACAGAAGTTAATGCACGGTCGAGGTTGTAAAACGGCCCCGACGCGAAGCGGTTTAAACCTCGTAGTGCATTAACTTCTGTGAACAGACCACCGTGGTCCATTATCCCGCTTATTCCACTGTTGCCACTTGCGTTGTGTTCATTTCCTGTTACAATGTTACGTTTTAATCGCTAAAACTGTCTTGTTTGTAGAACTAATTTCTTCCGACACATATCAACTAATTTCTCAACTCACAGGACAAACTGCCGTACCTAGTTCTAAATGGATGGTTGCTACGGCCAAAGGCCAGTCGTTAGTTCAATCTCTCCCGTTGTCAAGCGGGCGTATCCCAAGATTCTGATGAACTTTAGCTTTGAAACATCGCTTTTACTTAGCCTGCTGTCATCCATCTAGCTAAAAGCCACCTCCGTCATATGCTACAATGTTGCAATGTTCTGAACGTCTGCATTTTACAGCTCAGATGCAACGTGACAGTTCATTTAAACTTCACAACGAGTTCGGCGAATTAATATACAAGTGTGATACGGCCAAAAAATGGATCTACTTCATAGGTGTGCAGATAACATACGGTTAATGGTCGTTCTAAATTACGTAGGACAATGGGAAATTCAACCAAGCAGTGGAATAATCACACATACGCACTTAAAACAAATGTGTTAACTGTGTTATCCCTATCTGGACACAGAGATGTGTTAAAAACAAGAGCAAGGGTACTACACTCTTAAAGCGAATATGTTGAAAACAAAACAACTTGCGTCCAGATATCCAGATTGTTTCCAACACATTACTTTTGTTATTCGTTACACAGTATGTGTTGAAAAAAAAACACAACTTACTTTGAAAATAACATAACTTGTTGTTGAAAACAACAACACAACTTGCATTGTTTTTAGCATATCTTTGTGTCCAGATCGGGACAACACATTTTGTGTTGTTTCCAACACATTCGTTTTAAGAGTGTATCATCCTCAGACAATCAGTAGGGTTGATCCTTGAAATAACTTTTGAAGGTTTGGGTTGCTTTGGGTAAACACGTAAACACCAGTCATTTAATTTACTCTGACTAAAATTGATGAAAAGGTTATAAACACAGATTAATGCATCATGTTTTTTTTTTTTTAGAAACCCAGAGGAGCTCACTGATTCATCTCTGCTGTGAATATATTACCAAATTTGATCCTTTGACTGACTGCTGTAATACAAAAAAAAAAGAATATATTGACGTGGCAAATGCCAGTTTATGAAAACTGATGGCCCCTGGAGTCTGGACAATGTAGGCTCGATAGAGTATTTGTAATCAAAGCTTGGCCCCACAGGATTTTATGGATTTAGCGGCAAGGTTATTGGAAACCTTTGCGTATTTGAGTAAACCCTTGGAGACGGCGCCTTGTCTTCGCCTGGCTCATTTATTACAGCACGTCACAGGCCGAGGAAGACACATGATGACCGGTTGTTACCAAACAAAAGGACTATATTAAACACACTTCATAAGGCCACCAAAATGTCATGTCAATATCTTACTGGCAAGACTGGGATACAAAGTGCTGCGCACACTTTATTATCCAGCATCCTCCAATACATCAAACTCTCTCAATGCTTGACAACGTATAGATTTCATGTATCAATAATGTGTGCACAGCGCAAATACAAATCCAACTATAGCCTATATAAAGCCATATACAACCTGGGGTAACTTTGTTTCTTTAGGTGTTTTTTTAGTGTTTGGTCATGTTTCTAAATAATCTGTTCTGTTCCCTTTCGTTGGGCTTCATGATCATGAGAGCTGTACGCTGTGTTCTGCTGGGTGAGCATGATATATCCCATCTGAGTTGTTACAGTAAATGCTAAAAAAAAATGCTCTTTGAGGAATTCTTAATCAACATGAAAGTGTTTCTTTTCTTCTTTTTTTCTTGAGGAGTCATCCCTCCATCCTACCTACTGGCCCATTTTGCATTTTGCTTGGGTGGATGGAAGCAGAAAAGGACAAAAACTCATTAAAAACAGAAAAAAAAGAAATAAGAGGTGGTGTTCATGGGGGTGTTACAGAAGCCCAGAATTTGTTCGGGGGAATTGACATTTTGGCAAATCCTGATGGGCAGAGTGCCTACTCTACCCGTTTCTATGACAACATCATGACAGGCGAGCGGAGAGAGTTGTCTTAAGGGGGAGAGAGAGCGGGGAGGACCGATGGGGATTTTGGGGGGTTGGTCACTGAATCACAATTGCCCACATGTTTTATTAATTTAGATTTCTGTTTTGTTATAGTCCCCCTTTGTTCTTTATTTTTCTCTCTCTGGTTTCCGGGCGATCCTCTCACTTTGTAATGATTTAGCGGAGCTGACAAAGCTCGTAATGGTGACATCCGGAGAGAGATGGAAGCCGCACCTCACACCTCCCCTGGGAGGACAAAAGCACTTTTAAAGTCAATATAACATGGCTGGCCCCACACCTCATATTAATTGCAGATTACTATGCAATCCAGTGGGGCCGAGCCGAGCCCATTTACCCGATGAGAAGAGTCTTATATACAGTAGGCCCCTCGCCTGCCCTCCTGTTGTTATCAGCCTACGTCAGTGGGACGATGCACCACAACATTGTGTTACACTTGTTCTGCTTTTTTGCCCTTTTTGCTTTCTTACTCTCCAACTAACTTTTCTTCAATTTGTATTCAACTTTGTTTCAATTTACACGTATTTCCGTCTGGTTTTTATCCATTTTTTCATGGTTCCTTTTTTTCTCTTCTTTTTTTAAAAAACTTTTTGAACTGTTTCTGTGAGCACTTCTTTCTCTTCCTTTTAGCACCTCTTTATTTCCTTTCATTGACATCTCCACTGTGCTGTTTATTTGTTTGTTTGTTTGTTGTTCTCCTGTGGATCTCTTGCCACTCGCCGAGCAGGCACCTCACACTGACTGAAGACTTCCAACATTCCATTCGCTTTAACATAGCAGCATCTACCGCTGGGATAACACACACACACACACATACAATTTCCTGCACAGATTCCTTCTGAAAACCTGACATTTAGGATGTCTATTCACTTGAAATCACAGACGAAATGAGAACACTCATCATCTGAAATAATTTATGGTTATCTCATTTTTTGTCTCTCAAAAACCACACAAAAATCTATGTACATAGATTCACAATGTCAAGAAGCCATGTGAGGAGATGAAAGCACAGCTTTTTATACAGGGCTCTCAGAATTATTAAATGGTGTATTTTTTTTCTAAAAGCACGAGAACTAAATAGCAGAAATTAGTTCCGCATAAAAGCTCAGGCGGAAAGCAGCATTGGAAATCAATGCCAATTCTGGTGAGGCCTTCCAAAAACTCTCCTGAGCATCTTTATACAGTTCAGCTTAAGAGGAATCGGCACGCGCATTGGAGACGGGTCCAAGGGGGCCCTAATAGAACTAAGTGGTTCTGCTCACAACAAAACATTCCAGTTTGGAGGATTTTCTGGGCACCAAAGTCTGAACTATTATGTGGTACTGAAAGACGGCCCCGACATACAGTATAGTGGATTGTTGACAAGTACATGTTGACGCAATGGTGGCAGACATAGCGACATTACATCAGGTGATATCAAAGGTTAGGCTATTAGGCCAGAGGTCAAGTTGATGAGTGTTGCTTCCTTAATAAGATGGTAGGGACACGTCTTTCTCTGGGTTGGGTTATGAAACAGGTTACGCCATTTTACCCTTTTTCTTCCTTTCACAGATATCGTTCTGTGCCTGTCTCGTCTGTTTATTTAAAACATGTTTGTTTTTCATTTTTTGGCACCAGCATTGCTGTTTTGCTTTCAGTCTTTCATCCTCCATCAATCAACCCCTCTCTCCTCAGTTCCATGTGCTAGTCATTGGCCTCCTCTCCCTCTTGCGCACAGCAGGACTCATTTTTGGTCACTGGGATGTTATTTTGGTGTTTGTTTACCTCTCTGTCTGTCTCTCTGGTACCCCCTATTTTTTTTTTCTCAGCCTAAAAAAGGCCCTTTACTCTTTTTCCCTCATCCTCTCTCATTCATCCTTTTTTACTACCTCCCTCTCTACCTCTATTTTAGTTTCTCTCTCTCGCTCTCTCTCCATCACTCATACAGTCATGCCCTCCCCTGTTTCCTCTTCCTTCCTTCACCATCAACTCATTCATCTCTCTCTCTCTCTCTCTCTCTCTCTCTCTCTCTCTCTCTCTCTCTCTCTCCCCCTCCCCTGCCTGTGTCCATGTTTCCTCTCCACGGTCTGTCTCTCTATATCCTGGCATCAGCCCCGGCTCTGTGACTGCAAGGTCACTGGGGTTCACTTGGGAGCACTTGGCAGTGAGGGCCTTTCGCTCCTGGGGATGCAGGGGCACATATCCCCTTTCTTAGTTAGGGACCTCTCTGCTCCAGACAGGAAGCCAAAAGAAACCAACAGAGAGGATCTCTTTTCAGGTCCAAGTGGGGACTTTGACGATAGAAAACACAAAAAAGGAAAACCAACTGTAATGTGATCCTGCCCTCTGATCGTAGGGGGGAAACAAATTGATTCGGTAAGATATTTTGGCACCTGGACTGGCTGTGGTGGGATTTTCTGACTCCTGGTTTTGTGAGCGATTAAGACTGCATACCTACAGGGACGGCAATTCATCCTCGGCAGCATTATACAGAATTCATCATAACTGATTATTTTCCTGTTTATTTCAGTTAGACTGGATTACAGGGGATAGGGAGTTATCGACTTCACCATCTGTGATAAGTCAAAGATTCCAGACTTTAAGATTTCAAATTGGTTGAAAAAATAATGCACAGATATCTACACCTGCTCAGCATCTGCGTTTATTCACAACAGCGGGATACACTGTTGCTGGTATAAACCATGTGAGCACAGTATATTAAGATACATATAGCAACACAATTTACTGACTTTTGACATTGTGGCCAATTAAGATGTTATCCCAACAGGTATACGTAATGCACTCCCCATCACCATCATTAGACTGAATACTTCATTATCATTAAATATTTACTCATAAAAAAGGATTTTTTTATTATCATTAGCATTCAATTTGTGATGAGATAAAGGTTCTACACCTCAAGATTCAGACATCACTTAATCACTAAAATCTAAATCTTCAGACCATCTGGGGCATTAAAAACAGGACCCAAATTTAAATTGCGGGCAAAATGTCACTCAATGTCTCAAGAGTCTCATGCTTACAGTAAACTAAAGCGGTTGTGTAGCATGTAGGTGCGATGGACTGACTCCACCGATTTTTGTGATAGGATGTTGTTAGGATTTTGCTGATTGTGTTAAATACTTGAATACATTTTGCCTCGTTATTACTGACGTTGTTACGGAGCCCCTAAGGGGACATGAGAAAAAAAAATCTAAAGTTTAGTTTCATGTGCTCACGTGAAACTTTCATGTGCGCACATGAAAGTTTCACGTGAGCACATGAAAGTTTTGTGTGCGCACGCAAAACCTTTACACATTAGTTTCACGTGCGCACATGAAACTAAACTTTAGATTTATTTTTGCCCTATGTCCCCTTAGGGGCTCCGTACGTTGTTATATCACTATTACTAAAATTATTAGTTTAGGCCCTTTCACACCAAGTCTGAATTTTCAGATAAAATATTCAAATAAATTCATGCCGGTGAGTAAATGTGTTTTATATACAGCTCTGGAAAAAATTAAGAGACCATTGCACATTTTCCTGATGTCATCCTACGGTTGCTGAGTGACATTCGAATGAGTTGACGGTCATATTCAAAATTCAGATAACACTGCAACTTTGAATATGACCGTACAACTCCATAAGATGACACCAGATTGGAAAAATGTGCAGTGGTCTCCTATCATTATGTGGCATAGGTCTCACTTAGACACAGCTTTGGTGATCCAGCCCTGTCTCTACACACACATCTCTCATGTTGATCATGCGCCAATGCCGTATCCCTTCTGTCCTTTTCCATTGAATAATGTCCTCCATCGATCTCCTGAATAGAGAAGCATAAAGACTTTGAGGTTTCCTTTTCATAGACGATGCAGCCGTGACCCTCAACCTCACTGTGAAAGTAAAATAAAGGCGAGGGTTTCACTATTTGAATTACATGAATAAGAGCAGGATTGCCTTGCTTCACACAGTGCAGTTTAATTTCTATACTGTAGCTGACAGGACATGACCTTTTTTTAACTCAGACATTCAAACAGACTTGCAATATACTTGTGCTTTATTTTCCTTCTACTAATTAATCATTGCATAATGGGATGCTTAGGATGAACAGATATTACTATGATATATAACTTTATATTCACATATTAGAAAATATTTATTTATAATATCAAACAGTCATGTCAGGTATGTATAAAGATGCTAAGGTCATTCATATCCTTTTAGCTTGTGCTTTAGGAGTTGCAGTTGCATAGCCAAAGCTCTTTTATTTTATTAAGTTCATTAAGATTAGTTTCAGTGGATTTGTTAAAAACCAAGCTGCCCATGAATGAAATTACTTCCCACAATCTAGAATTACTTATAATCTTAATGCCTATTTACTGTTATAATTTGGAGTCCATGCCCACGTTTTTGGAATACAAAATCAGTCTGAGTACAGCATCTCCATAAATAAGAAGTGTCTGCTAAATGTAATGTAAATAGCAACTGCCATTGCTGGTTGCTGGATGACGATGTTTTTAATAATAGGTGGTATATTGATACAGTGGGTTTGATAAAAACAATGCTGTGCATAACCACTGTATTTTAGACATTTGTCTTTGGAATTTAACTATTCAATATTAGCAATACTCTCAGAGGCAGGAGTTTCATACTGATGGCATATGCCAAGATGTTACCACATCTTCCCTGATGCCCTACCTGCAGACTGCTGCTGGCTATAGAGGCTGGATACCTGCTTATGTGTGGGTTTTCCAGCTATCAGTTCCCTTGTGTTCAGGGACAAAGAGGTCATGGGGCTTTCCGATAGGAGGTATGGCATATGCTGCGCTTGCCACTGGGCTCAGTGCAAAATGGTAGTCGCCACCACATGCACGGTCAACACCGAATGCGAAGTATATTCCCCCAACCCTTATTGTGACACCTTGTATAACAAATCCACCAACCCTGAGCAGTCAGTGAGCTCCAACTCTTTCCCACAGAAATGACCTCTGACCCCTGTGACTTCCCTCACACAGCAGCACACAAGGCAACATCTAAACCCTGCCTCTCCCCTGTGGTGTTTGGGAAGGTCACAGAGTAGGGTCAACTCCCTCTTTGATTATGGAGCAAACTGCTAGAGTACCAGGGATAGGACGTGGCTAAGGAATGCAGGAACACAGTGAGGATAGTTAGCAGACGGAGTATCTGCAACCTATTTTTGTTAAATAAGGAAAAAGTGCAGCCCTGAATGCACTTAGTTATTGCGGAGTAGGCTATGAGATGGAGGATTGTGCTGCATGGGTGCTGGCTTGGTATTCAGGTTTAGTCTACTGAATGAGATGAAGGCAAAGTGTCTATTCTGACAAAATAGAAGCAACGAAAACAGCTCCATGAATCACAAGTCATCAAACAGCTCAACACTTTCCAAAATGCTCGGCAGCTTATCGCCTCAACTGTCTTTCTACATGCTGGCCTGTTATGTCCGTAGATGACTGATGAAGTGTTTAATACACATCCTTGTTAGCTTAGCTCCTACTGTACATATTTCTCTCTTTGAGCTCATTGTTGTAACCATCCCACTTCAACTGCCCAGGTAAAACACTTTTAAATATGCTAATGACTCATTGGTGGAATAAATGAATAGTGAAATAAACAAATGGATAAAAGCAAAATGAGAATGATTTTTTTTTTTTGCTGGATTTTTTAAATTACATTTTAAATTCAGATAAGGGGCTGCTCCTCCAAAAAACTGAAAAATGGCTCCTGCTTTTCCGCTTACCAATAGAACATCGGGTTTGTGAAATGCCTTTCGCTGCATTCATGACTGGTTTTCCGAGGACAAAAACATAAAACAAAGTTGTACAATAAAAAATCCTGGGATTAAAACCCATTGGAAGAGAAAGGTACTTTCCTCTCACGCTTCATTGAACCTTTTGGTGCATCATCTCTTCGCAATTCCACCCTCAATTATTTATGAATGAAATAACAGTTTTCAAGTGTTAATAATTAATGCTGAACGCCCAGTGGCTACACGGGTGGGGGGTGGCGTGGGGGGGGGGGATGGTGAGGGTAGAGAGTAAATGGCTGTGGGACCTGGGGTATTGCAGAGCTTTATAGCTCTCATTCATCTCGCAGTGATCATTAATCCTTTGTTTTTCAAGGAAGGGCAAAAAGCGGAGCCGACTGGCGCTCCGTCGCGACAGGCAGACAAGCAGGTTTGATTGCCTCATCCTCGTCCGCTCGTACGGCCAGGGGAAAATAAATCAGAAGGGAAGAGGTATCATTACAGCGCCGCTCCAAATGCCATTACAAAGTAGCGTCATCAGAGGCGAAAGGGCACGGCGAGAGCCTCGATCTGTTTTTATCTCAGGTGCGGGTCAGTGGATGAGGATGCAGTCGCCTTGCTATTGTAAAGACTGAAATGGAAGGCTGAGTTAGTGAAGCTTGGTCAATTGGGGAGGGATTTAAAGCATTTTTGAAAATCCATGGAAAAATGACTGCAGTCTGGTGGGTGGTCACAAAAGCAGATGTGGGCACTATCTCCGTGCTCTGTGTTTGGACATACAGATGTTTTCAAGACAACCCACAACTGCAGAACAGACATCTGCAGTTCCATGAAAAGATAAACATGAATGAAACAGGTCATGAAGGCTATTACTGTGGATAGATGATATCTTCACCTGTAAGCTCATGTCAGTTCTCACCAACTATTAATTTCTGACATTTTTGACATTTTCAGTCAGTAGGTTATTTCTTTATTCTGATATATTTATTTTGCATATCCACTTTGGTTTTAGTGTGTATTTTTCTCACTGTTACTGGTGTGCCTTGCTTTGTGAGACACATTTGTTTAAAAGCTCTGTGCACATTAAAAATGTATGCTGGCCAGTGCTTTGCAAACCAATAGCTCTGTTTTGTCCCCTAATGTCCTTCCAAGTACACTTAACTGGACAGAAAAAAAGAGAAGAACATAAAAAGAACAGAGAAAACTAAAAAAGGAGAGGGAAGAAGCAAAACAGAGAGAGATAAAGAGAGAAAGAGAGAGAGGGAGAGAGAGAAAGATAAATAGAGAAAGAGAGAAAAAGAAATAGAGGGAGAAAGATAAATAGAGAAAGAGAGAAAAAGAAATAGAGGGAGAGAGATAAAGAGAGAAAGAGAGAGAGGGAGAGAGAGAGAAAGATAAATAGAGAAAGAGAGAAAAAGAAATAGAGGGAGAGAGATAAAGAGAGAAAGAGAGAGAGAAAGAGAGAGGGAGAGAGAGGTAAAGAAAGAGAAAGGGAGAGAAAGAGAGAAAGACAGAGAGAGAGAGAGAGAGAGAGAGAGACCCCCATGGTTCTGAAGGGACACAAAATGGTTGTAGGTGATGGATAAAGCCATTAGCAAGGTCCCAGGGCTTCGTGAGTGGTGTCTCCTGTTATGTGTGCAGGCCAAGTAGAATCCTTTATTGCCATAATGCCTCTCTCCCACCATAATGAAGATGCAGCTCTAGACTCAGATGTACGTCCGCGTTTATACTCACGCGTCATCGACGTAGCAGGGGTACGGCATCTGTTGGGCGAACACTCCGAGGGGCTGGCTCTTGCCCGTGTGTGTCTGAACGATTCCCTGGTCGATCATGTCCTGCAAGTAGGCGAACCCGCCCCACACGTAGCGCATGTCTTTAAACGAGTGGTCTCTGGCTCCAGGGTCCCAGGACCTTATTAAACAAGCAGAGAAATGATTGTCAGTATCGAGCAGAGAGACTGGACACTGGTTCCACCCCTCCTTTTGCACCTAAACAGGCCGCGATGGCAGCCAGGGTCCAGGGAGGTGGTAAAAGATATGGTAACATTATCGGGCCCATCCCTACGTGTTTGTGATTCCCCTGGCAGCCGTTGCCGTGAGCAACTTCTTATATTGAATTTACGAAGGTGGCATGAGATGGAACAGCAATAATCTGACTGACTGACTGATTGCACAGTCATTGCACTTTTATTTATTGATACCGTGTCGTTTGTCAAGCATGTAAAATGCCTTGAAGCAAGACTTTATTTTTTCTTGCCTCTTTTTGTCTTGTTCATTCAAGAATAATCTGTACCTTAGAGCAAGAAATTGATTATTGTGTGTGTATTTTCTTATATTTTCAGATACAGTTTATATTTTTAGATACAATTTTATAAATCCTAGTGACAAATCCAGACACTTTTTGACTTGACAAATCCAGTCAACGTCAGATAAATCCCACCTGTCCTTAATCTTATCGCTTCGCTCCACGTCCTCGATGTCCATTCTTATCTTGTACTTGACGAACGCGGGCAGCTGAGTCGCGTTGGGCACGAGGCCCTCGAACACGATCCCTGCCCAGTAACTCTGTTGATCTATCAGCTCCAGTGCTCGGTCCACCATTGGTCCCTCACCCGCTATGGCCTCAAACTTATCCAAGTCCAGGCACTGTGTCGGGGGGGAAAGAAGACAACAGAAAAATAAGAAAACAGAAACAGACTCCTAGCTTCACAGATATGCCTGCATGAGAAACAGATGTCCAAAACAAATGCCCAAACAAGCAGCACAGCACATATACAGTATATATGGTTCCAGGTAAACGTCATGCAAGCAGATTGACAATGCATAGAGCACAGTGCTGTCAACAGAACAGGCGTAATAAGACATACACACACTTATCTATGCTGTGGCCCCGGAGTGCATGACAGAGAGCAATGGATGGAGAGGAAACAAGGTGAAGGCCAAGAGGCAGAGAGAGAGAGAGAGAGAGAGAGAGGGAGAGAGAGGGAGAGACAGAGAGTGTGTGAGGGGTGTGAACCTATGTATTTCCTATCGATACGGAACGCACCGGCAAACAGAGTTGCAAAATATATGGAACTGCCGAGGGACAGACTGCAGGCCATCCCAGCTCGAAAACCCTCCGCCTTCTCTCACATGTCATTCAAATCTAATGAGCTGTCACTGCAGAGGCCTGTCCCGTCCCTGTCAGCTGCCACACTGCTTATTAAGGTATTTTTGGCCAAGGGGAGAAGGTCACATTGATGCCTGGCTGCACACCCCAAGTTTGGTGCATCCACACATTAAGGTGTAATGAGATGTTCTCCACTGCTGCTGGCTCCATTTCCTCTCCTCTCCTCCATCCTTGTTTCTCTCGCTGGCTTTGCTTGTGCGTTGTTGCTCTGCATTCGCTCCCATTACTATTGCAAACTGACAGCGTGCGGGCTAATTATGCTAATTAGTGAAGCTAGCGCGTCATATAATGATTGTCAAAGTTTTTTTTTTTTTTTTTTTCTTTTTTTTTTTTTTTCCCGTCATCTACTTCCTGAATTTTTGGTCAATCGATACCGGGACACGAAACACTGGTGCACATGAAATTTGGTGGGTATGTAGCCCCACTAGACTTTTAAGGAAAAATTTTGTTTTAGGCCCCGGGGACCACTCCCCGTGCTGGGCCCCCCCCCCGCCCGAAAAAGCAGTTTTTCCTAAATAACTACCTGAACCGTGGCACTGAGGATGAAGAATCTTTTATGGTATGTTGGTCTCAAGGGCCCACATCAACCTGGCCCATAATCACTCATTTGTGATTTGCACCCCCCCGGTAAAAAATGAAAATGCAATATCATTCTGCTTTAATCGCCCCTATCTTCAGTTAAGATGTTCAGAACTGCACCAAATTTTATGTGTATGATTGACCTGGCATTCTCTGGGGGTATGCCAAGTTTAAATAGAATTTCATCCATGGGGGGGTCTAAAAAAATGTAGGTTATGTGTACATTTAGTGACTGTACACTCATTGGCCTGTAGATGGCGGTGCACACATATACACATGCACACACACACACAGGTACGCACATACTATCGGTATTAGAACGGCCGATACATAATTACAAATTCAGTAGGATTAAAAGAAAGCCAAATATTCATCATCATCATCATGGCTGCATTTCCAGTATTGGCGATAAGTAGTCGTTTGTCCACTAGATGGCGCATCGTTGCAGTGAGACGTAATTTTGTTGGAAGTTAAAAGTGGGTTGGAAAAACAATGGGCGCTTCCTACAAGGACTGTAGTTTACCGCAGAGAACGTCTAATAAGTACGGAGCCCCAGATATGTCACGGGGGAAAAAAAAAAATAAGTTGTGGCCACGAAATAGCAATTCGTTCCCACAAAATAATAAGTTGTGGCCATAAAATAGCAATTCGTTCCCACGAAGTACTAATTTGTGGCCAAAAAATATTAATTCGTTCCCACGAAATAGTAATTCGTTCCCACGAAATAGATAATTTGTGGCAACGAAATAGGTAATTTGTGGCCACAAAATATTAATTTGTTCCCACGAAATAGTAATTTGTGGCCACAAAATAGGTAGGCCTATAGGCTGTGCACTGGACAGCTGGATGAGCAAATCAAGCGCAACTCCTCAAACAGGAACAGTCGCTGTCACACAATGGACTGGGATTTCCATTAAAACATGCATCAGATAGCTGGAGGTGAATCTTCATTCCGCCCTCCTCACTCTCACTTTTTCCCCATCCTCATCTCATCTCACGCCTTCTACCCACACACCCATCACTGTTCCATTTCTTTGTTATTATTTGCATATGCTGCACGCTGATGAAATCATATATCGGGCACTTCTATCTTTTGTAAAACATCGCGTCGCAGAGGTGCGCTGACCCGAGGACCTGTGCCGAGATAGATGGACGGTCAGGAGCAACGCCGAGGCTGATGAAGAACCGGGACAAATGAAACACTTTTTAATGAAACGTAATTTACAAAGACATTGTAAAACACTGAAAGTTAATATTTTGTCACTAGCAACCTACATCTGTCCTCTGTCAAATACAGTTGCAGTTACAGCTCTGAACAAAACCGTTCAAGAGTTATTTAAGGAGAAGTCGAACTGCCCTACTTGTGATTGTTTAGAGATTTTAAAGGTTTTATAACAATGCTACAACTTCTTTTGCTATTCTACAATCTATTCACCTTTTCAGCGCCAGTAGGCTACTTTCTGTGCAGCCGCACACACACACACACACAGGCATGCCAAACAAGCATACACAAAAGTTTCAAGAGTGGGGGATGGAGTAAAAGATGGAGACAAATTGATTAGTGTGATTTATTTTCGCAGAAAGGATGTACAGGACTGAGCGGCGGTCATATTTTGTACCGCTATGTGGTACATCTAGTTTGATTTGGTTTCATTTGGGTTCATGTTCCGTGTAGTTAGCAGACAAACAAAAGTGTTACACTGCTATTTGTAGTTTTTTTTTTGCATCTGTCATATTTAGTTATATGTAAAGGGTTTCACAGCGATGTTGTTGTTTATTGTGTAATGGCCTCAAACCTTGTCGTGTAGTCTTTTTATGGCCTTGATCACTGTTGTGATTCATTGGGAAACATTTGCACAATCAATACCTGAATTCATTCCTTTCTAGACACATCCAACCAATACATTTGTAGTTGATGGCAGAGGACATCTATATTTTTCGTAAATAGAACTGCTATGCTATAAAAACAAGACGTATTTCAGCCATGTCTGAAGAGTCTCCTTCTCCTTCTCTCTCTCTCACCTTCTCTAACACACACACAGACACACAGTGTGTGGGAACTTAATATCCATATGCCTTCTCATTTGCTGTTATCCCACAATATCAGTTCTATAGTTCAAAAGCATTCAAAGTGCTTAATCTGAAACAAGGTACAAGCTCACATTGATAGCACCCTAAGGGTTGCAGCATTGAGTACATCAGGTTAAAGGGAGGGATGTCTATTCAGCCAAGACCAACCAGTTACTAACTAAACAGTCCTGAGTAAATTCTCTAAGGAAGAAGTCTGAATATGTTTGTGTGTGTGTGTGTGTGTGTGTGTGTGTGTGTGTGTTTGTATGTGTGTGTGATTTTTAACTGCCATATTTAACAAAAGTACCGTACAGTTCAGAGTGAGTATACCCCCTTCATATTCTCTAGGAAATTAAGTAATGTTGCTTTTGGACAGCTTGGTCTAATGTGCCCACCTCATCCACATCCCATTGGAGGAGGGAGAATGCTGACATCAACCGCCAGACCACCAGGGCTTAGGATCAGGCACAGGTGAAGCTAGCGCTTCAGGGTAGTGTGAGTTTGATGAGATTAGTGTGTGTGTGTGTGTGTGTATTTGTTTGTGTCTGTGAGTGTGCATGTGTGTTTGAGTGATCTCCATTGTATAACTCATCTGTGTGTGTGTGTGTGTGTGTGTGTGTGTGTGCTTGATTTTGTTAGTGTATGTCTGGATCTGGGAACTGGTTGGCAAGTATCACTGGTCTGCACTTGAGCTGATAAGGCTGCAGGCTAAGGTGAATTTAGCTCTGCTGGGCCAGGCTGCTGCCATAGGCGGAAATAAACACAACTATTTGCACCAGGATTCTGCCCCTGCGGATGCTGTGCAAAGTTCTCCAGCTGCTGTGCCTAAACACAGACGCACACACACACACACACACACACACACACACACACACACACACACACACACACACACGTCTCGTTCTCAAATCTGACTCTCACACACACACACTCAAACGCATTGAAACCCTCCCTGCTTTGGGTCTGTACCCACAGAGGACCCAGGTTTGTGTTCACCGTGAGGTCATCAAGAGGTCCCATCTCTCTCTCTCCGTCGTCAACGGTACACTCTTCACTGTTGTTACAGCCCTACTGGTTTCTGCCTGCCTATCTGTGTTTGTCTTGCAGGCCAGAGTTTTGGCACAGGTGCCACTAGTCACCTGATTACTGTACCAGGTGCTATAAGAGGCTGGGTGGTTGGCTGGGGTTCAGCGGTCCCTCACTCCATTCCTGCATGCGTTGCTTTTGTCTTTGTTTTGGATTATATCTCATTATTCTGATTTACACTTTACGACTATCATACTTATCCTGACTACATTTCTTATTTTCAGCATACATATTTAAAAAAATAAATATATATTTATCCTCCCTCATGTTATTTCACCAACCTGGTGGGTTTAACCAAAGTCCTTTTAGGCAAGTCTCTCCACTCGGCGGCAAAATCGCTTTTTGGGCACTTATCGGGCATCTATTTTGGTAGAAATGCGCCTGCGCAAGGCTTCACGATACCAATCTTGCTCCAGATCAGATCAGGCGAGATCATAACACATGATTGGCACGATGTCTTCACAACACACCACATTATTGGCTCAATGTATTCACAACACAGCACATGATTGGCTCAATGTCACTCATGTCGACGTTTTGCCGTGGAAGGGGTGGGATATGCGTAGACAACTACCATATTGGCGTTACAAACTAGCCCCATGCATTTCTATGGAGGACTTTTGGAGTGCTGCGTCTCCTCATTAGAAAGTCTCTGGTTTAACAAAATAAAGGCTAAACAAAAATAGCAAAGCTCTAAAAAGCACATGCATTTGTCCAAAGCAAAACAGACTTGCAAAGGTGGGTTCAGGAATCAAATACAGGCCGACTTTTGACTCACCCTGCTACTTTAAGTTGAAAGAAAGTTCATGACTTGACTCAAAAACTGACTAAAGTTTTGCTTTGTACCAAGTTTGTGTGTGGAATAGCTGACAAAGTCAAAGGAGCATCAAGAGCAGCATCTGGATTGGGTGTATTTAGAAAGCAGCGGTGCTTATGTTAAAGCTGTCTAAAGCTCGGCTGGATTGGAGTTTAGAGTACTATAAAGACATCATCGCCACTTTGAGAGTCTTGGTTCCTGGGGTGGGCATTTAGGGTGTCATTAAAAAGAGCTTTGTCTATGACACTGACAAATAATCAGGACAAAGTAATTGATTGCCCTGGTATCAGAACTAACTAACTAACTCTGTCTCTCTCTCTCTCTTTCTCTCTCTCTCTCATGGACCACACACACGCACACACACACACACACACACACACACACACACACACACACACACTCAAGATCTTTGAAAAGATGAGATGAGGCTGGTACTACCATCTCAACAGAGCAATGTCACATGTGGTGAAGTGCTGCATCAATTTCCTTATTCCTGGCAACGACCGCACGCTTCCATCTCAGCTGTGTTCAGAGACCCCTTAATGAGATCCAACGATGACAGGCCTATTTCATCACCAGGAATAATTCACATGGAAATAGGTGCTATTTATTGCTCTTAATGCCAGGAGTTAAAATATGAGCCAAAAAAGAATGGCAACAAGCGTATAAAATAATTGAAATGCCTCGCTGTACAAACATCACTCTCTCTCTCACTCTCTCTGTCTTTTTCTCTCTCTCTATCTCTCTATCTATCTCTCCCTCTCTTTTATTTCTCCCCCACACACACACTACAGCTCATTACACCAATACAATTATAATCACCATAGGCCAAATAGTGCCTTCTGACAGGTAAATGTGTCATAGCAGCTGTTTCACTGAAAGCCTTCAGAAAGATCACTGTTTGGGGCAAACCAACAAGGTCTTTAGAATGAACTGCATCGTTCAGTCTTTGTCCAATCTTGCTCTTCAGGAAAGAGTGATTTGGAGAGACTATACTGGCCCCTCAGTGGACATGCTGACCTATGCGGACTCCAAAACCCCCCATCCTGCCCCACCCCTATCTCTCACTTACTAAAGCAACACCATGAAAGAATTGATACACATGCCCCATTGGTGTCCATATCCAATGCCATGCAGCGCAGAGACAGTGCCCAGTTAGTCAAAAAACAACTGAATGGGTCATGATCCTACTCAATCAACAAGGTTACAATGTGCAATATCAAGCACGCATGCACTCTGTGCATGCATTGACAATGACTTTATTCTCCATTATTGTAAGTCATAGTAGCATCAAAATGAGTTTGAACTGAAGCCTTCATGTTTAGGAAAAAGAAGCGCATTGTGTTGCTTTAAGAGTTGGAGAGGGACATTTGCCCTGGAATCTTGCTTGCATGCACTGTGTGTGTGCACCATTTTGGATCTCCCCCTATATTTACAATACATAGCAGAATCACACACACACACACACACACTCTTTATTACAGTTTTTTCTGATTGCTTAAGCACATTTTTTGTAACTATGGCTTTTTAGCAAAACTCTACACACAAATAGGAAAACATTTCACCCAATCAGCAAAACATTGTAGTTCTCTTGCAAAAGCTAACACACCTTGCTTAACTCTTCACACCTTCGTAAGAATAGTGTTTTCGTATCAAACAGTAAACACGAGCCATCACAATAGTAAGCACACAATGTGCCAACTACACACTGATGGTATGAATAAAAAACACATCTGGCTTTTGCTTTCTCTGTGCACAAGGTACAAATCAGTCTACATTGTGTCGTCTCTCTCAAAATTTCGTCTACATCACATGCAATGTGCAATGTTGTGGGGAAAATATATTGTGCAATGCCGTATCCAGGCCTGACATGGCAATATCCCCACATGTAGACTGATTTGTTTGCCTGTAAAAGGGCTATTTCTTTCTCTTCTTACCCTTCCTATTCCCCCTCATCATCCACCTCTTGCTCCTCTTTCACCTCCTTGTCCTTGTCATCCTCTCCCTCTCACTTCTTCACCTCCGCATCCTCTTCCTCCTCTTCTTCCTCCTACTTCTTCACCTCCACATCCTATTCTTCGGCCTCCTCTAATTCTTACTCTTCTCACTCTTCCTGCTCCCTCCATTGTACCCATTGTACATTACCTGTGGCTTATTTATAGTGCTTAGGCTGATTGCACTATCAGTTATGAGAAAGTGTGCCAGAGAGTTGGCAAAATAGTGAAAATAATAGCCATACATAGTATAGATATAGATTTGCTAGGAGTGTGTTGATCATTTAGAAATTGAGTGTAAAGCATGAGTTGTGTTTACATTTTTTCTCAGTCGCTTTGGTGCTTTTCTCAGATTGAACTATTAGTTCAACCACCACAACATTGAGTCATTTGTGCACATCATAGTAGCAATTTCTCCTTCCTCTGAACAATTTGCAAATGCTTTTGGACATGTATCAGTTGATTTCATACAATTCTCTGCTGTTTTATAACATTATCGTTTGCTTATGTCATGTCAGTCAAAATGAACTATACTTAGGATGATGAATAGTCATTCCCAATAAAACGAATAGTCTTCATTTCATTGCTTGAATCATTACATACAACATTGTTGAACTAGTTATCAAATTTTGCCACAATGCTGTAGAATTGCAAATAACATATACAGTAAAAATGTGAAACGTACGTAATCAGTGTCTTGTACTCACTTACGCCCCTAACTACAGCAATGTGTAACTTTACTGTATTTTTCAAATGGTTGTATAAGTAGTGTTTAGTGCTGTCTTGAGCATGTTCAGGTAGTGTCACCGAGTTCTGACCTTTTTTGCATTGGAAAACACAGAGAATAAACCGTCATAATGAAAACATGACAAAGCCATTTGACTATCTTGTTCATAAACGATGGTGTCAAGACTTCTCATTTTGATGACACTGGCAGTTTCATTGACATGAATACTTGCTTTTATGGAATGGACTATCTATGTTGAGCAAGTGACGTGCTTTTGCAGGTTATCCACTAGGTTTTGCAGTTTGCACTAATTGTTTTGAGAAATGCACTAACTGCTGTGCAAATGTTAATAGTGATTTGAGAAAAGCACCAAAGCAACTGAGAAAAACTGTACAGTTCTGCGAAAAGAGTGCTGTGCAGTGAATTGTGCCTACAGTTGTGCAAAGTGTGTGTTACAAAATTGCAAACTGAGTGCAAAGCAGTGTTTGTGCTTTTAGTTTTGCAAACTCAGTGAGTGGTTTTGCTATACGTATTAATAGTTTTAGAAATTGTGCTATAAGAATCACAGTTATGTTTAAGCATTCAGAAAAAAAAAAACTGTAATCCTGTGTTCCTCTCCCGCCTCTTGGTAGGCTGCGGCTGGTGAGATGTAGAATTGATTACCATTCGACCCCCTGGGGGTCTCTTGATCCAGATTACCACATTAAGAGTGCAGAGAGCTGCTAAGGCCTGAATATAAAACACTTAAGCGGCGCTAAAAATCAATATTAATAGCCATCGCTGGCCCAAGCAAAACACTTCGACCACTGAAGCGTTGTCTCATTTAGGTATTGTATGTTGAATGCCATTACTGTCCTGGATGCGTGATGCACATCTTTTCCTTGTGAGGAGAAGGCTTAATAAAAATAGCTCCTCAGGATTAAAATGAACAGAGAACTACTAACATCAATTAGAGAGACGCTTGATATGATACACTGACTGGTTATTGTACATATATAAAGGGAGAAAGCGAGAGAGAGAGAGAGAGAGAGAGAGAGAGAAAGACAGAAAGACTCATGGTCAGCGACAAGAAAATAGATAGATAGATAGATAGATAGATAGATAGATATATAGTTAGATAGATAGATAGATAGATAGATAGATAGATAGATAGATAGATAGATAGATTATGAGAGAGAAAAATGTCATAGCATAAGAATAGCACAAAAAGATATCTAAGATTTGATCGATAGGGCAATAAGGACAACCTGTTTTGTTTTTGGAACAGAGAGAGAGAGAGAGAGAGAGAGAGAGAGAGAATCCTCTCACCCCAAGGAATAGGGTCATCTGTCCCAAAATCTGGCTGGTGGTGTTGAAGGCGTTGCGCCAGTCATAGTCTGGCATCCCCACGGGTCGATCCTCCGGGGGTCCGTTATACAGGAAGTTGGTGATGATTGCAGCAGTTAGTCCAGTCCCGTTAAGACGCTGGTCTATGATCGCTGCAAAGATGGGGTCCTTCAGCAAATCCTGAAAAAGAGAGAGAGAGAGAGCAGTTTTAATAGAAATTATAATAAAAACATATAATATCACATTTCATTTTACGATTCATGGTGCTAGTGATGGCAAATGATGATATTAGAGATGTATTTTTGCTAAAAGAGTATGGGGTGATTTTTACATGCCGGTGGAAATATGTTTGCATCATCCTCAATGTGTTTTTTTTTTTACCTCCCGCTGTCACAACACACAGAGTACAGCAGAGCTTCCTCCTAATTAGTGAAATGAGTGTTCACAGTTCATCATCTGTGCTGTCTTATCTCAGCCCTCTGAAACCTCTGCCTCCACAACTAATCTTCCCTCTCATTCCCGCTACTCGGATTTGTACCTCTTCTCTCCTCAAATGACCTCCCTTTTCTCCTCTTCTCTCCTCTAATGACCTCCCCTTTCTCCTTGTCTCTCCTCTAATGACCTCTAATGACCTCCCCTTTCTCCTCTTCTCTCCTCTAATGACCTCTAATGACCTCCCCTTTCTCCTCGTCTCTCCTCTAATGACCTCTAATGACCTCCACTTTCTCCTCGTCTCTCCTCTAATGACCTCTAATGACCTCCCCTTTCTCCTCGTCTCTCCTCTAATGACCTCTAATGACCTCCCCTTTCTCCTCTTCTCTCCTCTAATGACCTCCCCTTTCTCCTCTTCTCTCCTCTAATGATCTCCCCTTTTTTCTTTTGTCTCTGTTCCCCCCTTTCTTTGACTCTTTAACCCTCCTACTCTCTTATAGCGTCGGCTTCCTCATCTCATCTCCTTCAGACTGCTCTTCATCTATGTTCCTCTCCTCTCTCTGCTATCCTCTATTTAAATCTTCTTCTCCTCCTCCTCTATCTTCTATTTGTGATTATTAAACACTTTTCAATGATTTTGGATCCATTTTCTAAACTTTCTAAAATTAAATTGAATTTGAGATATAATTGCACTGAAAATTACCACTATAAAGTAGTAAATATATTTTTCAATTATGTGTTTTCATAATCACTGGAAGACATAATTGGCAATTATGGATTCATTTGATTACTGGCACAAACCTACATGCACGTTAACCATTCTCCTCATGCCACTAACAATGCAGACCAGAAATGTAGATTACTTTTCCTAAAACCCTTCACCTCCACGTCCACCTACGTCCTCCCTTCTAAACCTTTTTTGATAGTCTGATGGTGGACAGTCCAAGTAGAGTGTGACTTGGTCGGACGAGAGAGGAGAGAAGAGAGGAGGGGGACATGAGATAAGAGAAAAGGGAGTGGAAGATGAGAGGAGAAGAGAGGAGAGAAGAAAAGAGGAGAGGCGAGGAGCAGGGCTCTACACTAACATTTTTTTCCAGAAGCACTTGTGCGCCCAAGTTAAAAAATTTAGGAGCACAGACAAAAATTTGGGCGCACAGTCAGTTCTGTACTTAACTTACACATAATCTAACATTACACTGCAGCTAACAGTTAAACATGCCAGTGCACCAATTGTGAATATTAAGAATGACTGACAACATTTAGGCTACAGGACACAGGATTTTAAAGATCAGTGCCTATTTTATTTTCAGTCTGTTCCATTTTCCTACATTTTGTTAATGTAAAATAATATAATACATTGCCATATTTGCATTTAGCCTATATATCAAGTATCCTGCCAAATGTAGGCTAATTTATTTATTTGTGAATCCATCTGTAGCTAATCCAAATATGCCCATGGTGACCTATCTGACTGCATACTGCCTAATACTACTACTAAAACAGTCCATTTTCTCTTCCACTAAAAGGCATGTTAGGTTACCTTTCCTTCTCTCACTGCATTCTCAGAATCTCATCCTGTTCCTCCTATATCCGATGACTTCGGTGGATAGAACAACTAATTATGACCGCCGCTAGCGAAGTGGTCATATAATGATTGTCAAAGTTTATATTTGTAAATATAATTTGTGATTTGTGATTTGCACCCCAGTAAAAAATGAAAATGCAATATCATTCTGCTTTAATCGCCCCTATCTTCAGTTAAGATGTTCAGAACTGCACCAAATTTTATGTGTATGATTGACCTGGCATTCTCTGGGGGTATGCCAAGTTTCGTATAATTTCATCCATGGGGGGGTCTAAAAAAATTTAGGTTATGTGTACAAACATTAAATTGTGTGTACACATTTATCATCACTTACACAATGCAAGGGGACATGAATCAGCCTATATTTGCACGAACAACAACGGACAACAGCTCTTCAACTTTGGC
>NC_063212.1:20306262-20336262 GCF_017589495.1 Alosa alosa | reverse complement strand
TTTCACACACACATACACCAAGCCACTCAAACACAGGCACCAACTCATCCACACGCACGCACACACACTTTCCTTTTATCTTTTATCCTTTCCCTCTCTCTCTCTCTCTCTCTCTCTCTCTCTCTCTCTCTCTCTCTCTCTCTCCCTCTCTCTCTCTCTCACCACCTGGCGCTCTGTAAGTTAATATAGATATATGCTAATCTAAATGCAAATGCCCTATGTCACCGCAGCCAAGCCAGCTCCTGTATCCACACACACACACACACACACACACACACACACACACACACATAAAACAACCTCTATCACTTCCCTCATTGTTACATAACCTTGCAGCCTACACAGCTTGCAGGTCTACTATGTAGGATGTGCAACAACAGTGAATGAATGAATTAGACAGAACTAGATGGATCTATGAATGAGAGAGTGAATGTAATGAATGATGATTTGATCAACCTATCAATCAATCAATGACTTAATCGTCCACAAAACTGTGCAAAATTGAATGGAAAATTGGTTGCACTTCAGTGTCACTGGTGTCAAAGATCAGAGAAATAAATTTGATTTACTTGTTTCCAAACATATGGGGAATTCAATGATCATGGCAAGTTCTAATATTAGAGTATTTCAGCCAAGGTCATCAAGTTGATGTATCAGGATCAGCGTTGGGTATCGTTACATTTGAAAGTAGTTAGTTACGTTACTACGTTACTATCAATTAAAAGTAATCCGTTACGTTACTACGTTACCTATAAATAAAAGTAACGCGTTAGAGTACTCGTGCGTTACCAACAATTAAAACACGTTTGGGGTGCGTCTCCGCCTGCAGCAGCAACACACATCCTCCTTTAGATGCACCGACAGTGCTGACTGTTTATGAATCAATCATGAACCTAACTGTAGGATAATGACAGGAAAGACAGTCAGCATATTGCACGTTTTATTTAACAGGAATTCAGCCTTTGAGAATTAGAACAGCTTCCATGAATAACATATACCGGTAATAGGCAGAGCAATAGCCTAAGAAAAACAAAACCAAAAAAACAGTAAACATCCTTGTCCGATGTCGTATTAGGCTGCGCACAAAAGAACAGTGCATCACTCTATTAATAGCCTAAATCAACTTTACAAGTGCAGGCCTAACAAAGTGCTTAACAGTAGGCACGCAACCTTTTAGAATTGGAAATTTAACAGCTGGCAAAAATACAATAGGCCTGTCAAATAGTCTGAATAATAGTAAAAACAAACCAAAAAAAACCTACAGGCAAATGTCCTTGTCCGATGTCGTTTCCTCCTTTCTTTTATCTTAACACGATGTAACTTATACCGTAGGCCTATCTAAATGTTTGTGCACAAAAGAACAGTGCATGACACTAAAAAAACATTGAACGAACAATGAAAATGTGTGTCACGTGTGACACCTGTAGCATACAGCCCTACATTCATTCACATAATCATCACGTAGGCTACATTTAGCCTACTGTTCATCTTCAAAGTAATGATTGAAACGTAGTAAAAGAAGATTCTCAAAACGTTTGTCTGAGAGTCGATTTCTTTTAGGAGTTAGAACAAGACTCCCGAGGCTGAACAGCCTCTCCACAGGCGCACTGGAGGGTGTTGGGGTATTGAAGCGCAAAAATATTGCCTTGATCATGGGGAACTTGTTTAATGTGTCGATCTCGACTCCTGACTTAAGATAATCAGCAATCTCAGTCTCCACCGAATTTGAGTCCTCTTTGTCCTCTGTAAATGAAAAAAAGTCGGACTCATCTTCTCGTCCGCTGACAGGTGCGGGCGGCAGTTCCTCTGGCAGTGGATGACCCAGGGCACGACACTCGGCAGCGAGCATGCACTTCGCTGTGTCTTTTTTGGCCTCATCCCTTAACCAGCGCAGTTTGAATTTAGGAATTGTCACTGCAGCCAGCAGAGCCTCTTTGCTATCCAGCGTATTATTAAGAAGAAGAAGAAGAAAAACAAAGTTCCCTCGACTATGGCATCGGGCAGGCCAGATGTCATCCGGGAGAGGTTGGCCTTTAAATCCACTGTTTTCCTCATCAGGGCCTCCAGTGTGGGCAGGGTAGTCCCGTAAAAACAGTTCTCCTCCCCTTGAAGTATGGACCCTTTCAAGAGAGTTCCATTATCAGCATCATAGTTGGCCCCACAAGACTTCCTTTTTAACATTCCATATGTTATCTTAATGCAGAGGAAGTAGATTGGGGCCCAAATAGAACGTTCAAGCATTGTTTTTGTTTACCTTGTTGAAAGGGTCTATATCTAGGGCCACGGCCAGCGGTTTGACGACTATGCAGTACTCTTTAACAAAGTGGTACTCCTTGTCAGTGATGCACCTGATGCCGAGCTGCGTGCATGAGCTTTGTAGGTCAGTGATGGTGATTTCTGTGATCCTACACAAAGCTTCGTAGAAGGAGTTCCACCTTGTTGATGTGGGAACCAGCAGCTTCCTCCTGCTGAATTTTTCCACGGTTTCTGATGCTACTGCTGACCTGCTTGCTTTGGTCCAGAGTGCCGAACATTTAGCGATGGCACTCCTGTACACTGCTCGTGTGTCACTGTTGGAAGACAACCATTTCTCTATGTCGGTGGATATGAGATTAAGCGTGTGTGAGGCGCATCTGTGATGTGGAGGGAGACTGATCATACCGTCATTGGCATCACCATCAGAGCTGGACAGCACATTGTTCAGATCCTCAAATGTAACACTGTCACTCCTGTCTTCATCCTCTTCTTCTGAGACTGAGGCTGTTTTGTGAAACACCTGGAATGCCTTGACGAAGTTAGATCCATTGTCAGTAACCGTGGCTATCACTTTCCCAACGAGGCCATATGGATTTGTTCAATCTCCCCGGCAATTACATCATATGTGTGCCTTCCTCTCACTCGCCTACACGCGATCGCAGCTTTCCCTCGCTTCAGAGTGGAGGGCTGAATCCAATGTGCAGTCATCCCCATGAAGCTCTTGTTATTAGCTGTCCATAAGTCCGCTGTGGTAGAGATGTATTCCAGGCCATCGAATTGTTCTCTCGGTTCTTTCTCCATATCTCCATAACATTTGTCCAGGTAATTGGCAAAGGTTTTTCGGTCCGGTATCGCTCCCCCCGTTGTGCTTGTCGTTGGTATTTTATTGATTATTCTACGAAAAGGAGAATATCAGTGGAGACTCAACTGTAGAAATAGGGAGCATCTCCTCAACTACGTAACCAGCCACAAGCTTGTGGATTTCACTGGCGGACACCGTTTTAGCCGAGCTAGCACTAAAACTAAGACGCTGTTGCTTAGCAGCCAGAGCACCACCACTGTCCTCCATTCTCTCAGCAGGACGTCCTACCAACTTGGTGGAGGGGTGTTTTGAGGAGAGATGTTTTTTTAAATTCGAGGTTGAGCTTTTGGCAGTTGACAGAAGTTTTCCATCTAAACACAGATTGCATTTTACCACCATGCTCTTGTCCTTTTCGCAGTTTAACTCAAAATAATGCGCGTATCTCCAAGAATCAAACGCTGTCTTCTCGGCCATCTTGCCGGGGTACAAACACACGTAGCGTACACACACAGGTGTGCGCGCACACACACACACACACACACACACACACACACACACACACACACACACACACACACACACAGAGAGAGGCAAGGAGCAGGGCACAAGGGCACACGCAAGCAGCCACATCTGACTAAACGCAGAAAAGCAGGGACTTTACTTTCCTTATCGAGGGAAATTCTTAAAGAAACGGAGTAACGAGTGCTTATTTTGGAAAATAACGGAGTTACAGATTACTGAATTCGTAAAACTAACGCGTTAGATTACTAGATTAGAAAAAAACTAATAAGAGTACTCTAACCCCCAACACTGATCAGGATGATAATGCTCTCATTTTCTATCTCTTTGTACATTGGTAGAAACTCAATGGTAAGATAGATCGGTTTGACAATGTTAGTAGCGTTTGACAACAGCTAAAAATGTTATGCTAAGGTAAGATTGCTTAACTTGTTTACGTATATAAAGCTAAATGTGTCCAAAGGAAAAATATTTTCCAAAATGATTAGGGAGACTCAAACCCACACGTCAGTCAGGACTGAGCTCCCCCCATTCCCTCCAATAAAGACTTTGTTCTGAAACGTCAGTTGGTTCACTGCCCATCTAAACCATACATACTCAACACTGGCATTTACTGTTTATTTTTATGATAGGCCTATGTCTTGTAACACATACAGTACACATCTCATAATGGTAAAAAGGTTACAAATTGGATGTTTGCCATTGTGGTTCTTGTGAAGACTAATGTTTAAGTATATATACCCATTTTGATCCCGTGAGGGAAATTTGGTCTCTGCATTTATCCCAATCCGTGAATTAGTGAAACACACTCAGCACACACTAATCCCGACGCAGTGAGCTGCCTGCAACAACAGCGGCACTCGGGGAGCAGTGAGGGGTTAGGTGCCTTGCTCAAGGGCACTTCAGCCGTGCCTACTGGTCGGGGTTCAAACCGGCAACCCTCCGGTTACAAGTCCGAAGCGCTAACCAGTAGGCCACGGCTGCCCCCTAATGTGTAGAATCTATCTACAGGGACTAGGTCCATGGACCACCATTGCAAACGAATACCCTTTCTGACAACCTCTTCAGTAGTTTGCTCCTCATGGTCTGCTATTCTGTTACTAAAATAATAAAAATAAAAAAGTTGTATGTCCAATCCATACACAATCCTGGCTTTATATTAGTGACGCACAAAAGTTGTGCGCCCAAAAACATGCTTAAACAACATCTACCCTACTTCAGGAACATGGAAGGGAACGCTTTAATTTTCTGTTTGGGACACCGGAGAAAGGAAGAACACTTGAGGTTATGTTGGGTGACCTTTGAACCAGGGCTCCGAACCGGTTCAAGGAACGAAAACGAAAACCCAAAATGAACGGAATTTTACGGAATTTTACGAGGAGCGGAAACGGAAACGAAAACAAAATGGTCTTTAACTGTTCCGGAACAGAAACGTTATTCTGAAATCCACAAAACTGGTTAATAAAAGGTTTTTTTTTAGTTCTCTATATATTTTATAAAATTTCAAAGCATATCTAAGTGTTCTACTCTTTGATTGTAGGGCTAACAGCCTAATAATTTGATTTCTGCAGTTTGAAAAAAAAAAAAAAAAACGAATAAATGGACCTTTGGTCCAAATGTGTATATTTTGGTCCAAATGTGTATATTTTGTCTTGCTGTTGTAATGTAACCTATCCGTCTGCCACTTCGGATCTTAGGCCAGCCTCGTATTAGTAGGCTACTGAAACTGTTTTGGAAATTGTTTGAATACCCTATGCGCGTAGCCTATTTTGCCTGTCCACGCCTTTGTCGTTTTAAAGTCGGATTTGAAATGTTTGGCGCATTATAGCCTATTCTATGTAGAAGAGTTAAACGGGAAATCTGAGATAGGCCTTGTCAGCAACAGACAGGTTTGTTTTAAACAGGGTTGGAATTATAAGCAAAGCCTTTGAAGATCTCCATATGGATAAAACTTAGGCTACAACCAGGTAAGGAGTTTAGCATGTATCCAGAAATATTTTTGATAAGAAATAATTTATAGGCATAGGTTAGGCCTACAGTAAGTCTGTAAGCTATGGGATGGATAGCCCATCTGAATGTTTTTTGATGCCGCCTGTGATTTATTATTTTTGGGCATAGCTACGGTATAGGCTAAATCAAGGGGAAATAATGAGTATGTCTATTCTAAGGTAAAGTCCACAAAAATAGACTTGATAGGCCCGCCAAACACTGCCGGAACTTTAAGAACGAGCGATATTTTAGCGTTCGAACCGGTTCAGGACCGATATGTTGGTGGCGGAACGCATGCAAGAACGAAAACGTTAAACATAGGCCTACCTGAACCGTTCGGAACGGAACGTTTGAAAAAGAATTTCGTTTTCAAGCCCTGCTTTGAACTCAAAAGTGTTCTCCCATTTATTTATTATTAATTCTATTTGTTAGGACCGGTGTACAATTTTAAATATAAATGTTGCAATTTGATGCATTGAAGCAGATTTACCATCAGGCTAATCCAATACATCCAATTACATTATCAATCCATTACATCCAATAGACAAGACCCTTTCAACAAGAAAAACAAAAACAATGCTTGAATGTTCTATTTTGTTCGCAATCTACTTCCGCTTCATTAAGATAACATATGGAATGTTAAAACGGAAGCCTTGTGGGAACAACTATAATGCTGATAATGGAACTCTCTTGAAACGGTCAATAGGCAACAAACGACTAGAATAATAATAATACCATCCACAGTCTGTATCCCCCTCCCATGGTCTCTGTCACACACAGGGAACGTCCTGCCATTCCTCTGACATTTGAAGAGATCAGAAACGCAGAAACTGGCACAAATATCGGCACCTTCAAATGCGTGTGCTCTCCATGAGCGTTATGGGGACTTCCGTGGGCACCTGTCACTGTTTAACCCTTGCGTTATCCTCAAAACTTACCGACACTCTATCCTTGGGGTCAATTTGACCCCAGCTAAATAAACCCTCAGAAAATGATTATAATTCATATTGTTACCCAGTTTTTTTTGTGACAGGTACTTAACAAGAGTGTAATAACCACCATCAAAAGCCCTACAAAACAATCCCACCCCCCCACACCCCTTTATGAACCTTGGAACCCTGGCTGGCAATATTGCCCATCCAGTGTCAGCAGCCAAAAGGCTTGCTATTGCTTCCCCTTTTGACTTATAGAGTCCTGCCAAAATGACTTATACAGTATGTAATATGTACTTGTGTATGTAATAATGATAATAACAATATGTTCTCATACTAATCAAATAATAATATCCATAATGTGTCAAATATTCATGTATCCTATGTTTCATACAGCTGGGGTCAGACTGACCCCAAGGAACATCAATGTACAAAATATTTGTACAGGACAGAAACATGAAGCAAAAAAAAAAGAAAAGTGAACCATATATTTTATGATGTTAAACGTTGCTTGGGGTCAAATTAACCCCAAGGATAACATGAGGGTTAAATAAAGAAATAAATCAGCGGATATGACCCTGTTGTTTCAGGGCAGGTTCAGAGATACATAGCTTGTGTGTGTGTGTGTGTGTGTGTGTGTGTGTGTGTGTGTGTGTGTGTTATTCCGCCGCATTGTGTTAGGGGCCCTTCCTGTGCACTGGCATTTGGCATGGCGTGCTACGCCGCTTAACCTGTGGCCTAAGCGTCAGATGGGATTATCAGACGAGATGGCCCTGAGGAAAATGGACATATCTCTCTCTCTCTCTCTATCTCTCTCTCTCTCTCTCTCTCTCTCTCTCTCTCTCTTGCTCTTTCTCTCTTTGTCTGTGTGTGTGTGTGTGTGTGTGTGTGTGTCTGATGTGTGTATGTCTACATGCAGGTGTGTCTGTGTCTGTGTCTGTGCCTGTGTCTGCGTCTGTGTCAGTGTGTGTGTGTGTGTGTGTGTGTGTGTGTGTGTCTACATGCAGGTGTGTGTCTGTGTCTGTGTCTGTGTGTGTCTGTGTGTCTGTGTGTGTGTCTGTATGTGGGTAAATCTAGTCTTCCGTTCAGCATCTTTCATTTTGTATTTCCTTTTCTCTGGTACCTAGAGGCCTGTGTCTCCATACTTGACATTTACCTAATCGGCAGAGGGAGCCGGTAGGAAGCCTACACACACACGCACGCGCACGCGAACGCACATGCACACGCACACACACACACATACACACTATTTGCCTATACTCTTAAAGTGAAGAAGAGCAGCTGTCAGCAGACAGAAAGGCAAACACACTGAAGTGACAGCAGCTCGTCCTGACAAATGAAAGCAAGTGTAATGCACCCACCACCAGGGAAATATCACACACAGGGCAAAGAGAGAGTGAGAGAGTCTGTGTGTGTCAGTGTGTGTGTGTGTGTGTGTGTGTGTGTGTGTGTGTGTGTGTGTGTGTGTGTGTGTGTGTGTGTGTGTTTGTTTTGTGTTTGTGTCTGTTTGTCTGTTTTGTCTGTGACAGAGGGATCGAATGAGAGACAGAGTAAAAGACAGAGAGAGAGAGGAGCTGTTGTATTAAACACGTCTGTTGAACTAGGCAAACCGCTTCCTTCCAAGCTGCCTTAAAATAATGAACCCATCTGTTAGTATACGTGGAGAGGGAACTAAGGGAGGGAGGGGAAGAGGGAAACTAATCTGCCTTTAAGCCTTAAGAGACGACCGGTGGCGCACCATCCATACGAGTTCCCCTCTAGAGGAGGAGAGAAGAAAGGGGAGGAAGAGAGAAGGAAGAGGAGGAAGAGAGAAGGAAGAGGAGGAGGAGTAAATGGAGACAGAGGAGGACGGAGTAAGAGAGATAAGGAGGGACAGAGAGTGAGTGAGAGAGACAAAAACACAGAGAGAAAGGCGATAGAAAGACTCTCTATATATATATATACTGTATATATATGATGTGAGAGATAGTGATAGCCTAAAGGCACACACAATGAGAGGAAGATGGGGAGAGAGAGGAGAGAGATAGAGAGAATGAGAGAGAGTGAGAGTGAGAGAAAAAATGTGTGTGTGTGTGTGAGAGAGAGAGAGAGAGAGAGAGAGAGAGAGAGAGAGAGAGAGAGAGAGAAGAGAGGGAGATAGAAAATGAAGACAAAAGAAAATTGCTCTGCACATTTGTGTAAAGGTTAGGGCCGGGTAATGAATATTGGGCCTATGCAGAGCTCTCACATCCTCTCCTGTCTGACCATAAGCTCATTAGATGTGACACCAGAGTAATGGCACTGAGGGAGAAGAGAGGGGGAGAGAAGGAGGGAAGGAGGGAGGGGGGCAATACTGCAGAGAGTGAGAGAGATGGAGAGAGAGAAGGAACAGCACTGAGGATGTGGAGAGAAATGGATGAAGAGAGAGAGAGAGAGAGAGAGAGAGAGATGGAGAGATGGAGAGAGAAAGGGGGGAAACACACCATTGAGAGGAGGGTGAATGAGAGAGAGAGAAAGAGCAGAGAGAAAGGAAACAAAGAGATAGAGAGGAAAGAGAGGAATGGAAGAACAGAGATGGAGAGAGGGAACGGGAACATCACATAGATAGAGAGAGAGATGGAGAGGTTGAGGAGGAGTGAAACAAAGGGAGAGAGGAGGTTAAAGTCAGAGAGAGGGAAAGGAAGGGGAAAAGAGGAGGATACTGAGCGATGAAAGAAAGAAGAAACAGCACTGCGAGATGGAGAGAACACTGTGAATGAGAGGGGGAGATATGGGGAAGGTAGAAGGTGGTGATACGTGAGTGAGAGAGAGAGAGAGAGAGAGGCAGGGAATGAAGGAGGGAGAGAGAGAGGAGGAGAGAGGAGAGACAGAGGAAGAGAGAGAGGAGGAGAGAGAAGAAAGGTGAGGGGTATAGGCAGATATAGAGAAAGGTGATGCGTGGGAGAGAGAGAAGAAAGGGGGAGAGGGAGGTGGAGAGGGAGGTAGAGAGGGAGAGGGAGGTGGAGAGGGAGAGGGAGGTAGAGGGAGAGGGAGGTGGAGAGGGAGAGGGAGGTGGAGAGGGAGAGGGAGGTAGGGGCAATATAGGAGGCAGATGGGGAAAGTGACATGCAGGAGAAATAAATGCTCATTTCATTCCAGGCTAATCCTCCACCCGCTAGCCAGGGTGACAATGATCACGTATTCACAAATGCAGGGGTGCCACTTGAGAACTGACGTCTTCTCTCAGGTGTGTGTGTGAGAGAGAGAGAGGGAGAGAGAGAGAGGCAGAGACTGAAGCTCCGTCTGCGAGAACAATAGCAGGGCAGGTGGATGATCCCGTCGATATGATTGTCCTTGAATGCCGAGTGTGATTGAATTTGAGGTATGAAGTCGCATAATAAGCATACAAGACTTCTAATCTGCCCATGATATGTGTAACTGCATTCTAATTCAGGAATAACGACATGAAACGCGGTTATCATTACTGTTACAGCTGACATTGTTTGTAATTAAGATAAATAAACTAGGGCTCTTTAGTTAATTCATTTCTGAAATGAATCTTGCTTAAGGTGATTTATCAATCATATAATCATCATCATCATCATCATCATCATCATCATCATCATCATCATCAACAACAACAACAACAACAACAGCAACCACCATCAACAAAAAAACACAACAATTGTAATGATCATAGAACTACCACTAACACTACCAATTATTGCCATCACCATATACAACTACCACTACCGAATCACTGTCACCGACTTACCCTTAATCTATTGATTTGACTGCCATTTTGAAAGAAGTCCCAGATTCTTGGCTCATTCTCCGCCCAGGCCTCTCCCAGTGCCTTCAGCCTGGCCAGGGCATCGAACGTGCCATTTGCCTGCAGAGAACAGAGAGCACAACGTGTTCTTAATTACTTTGAAGGTCGCCTTCGTCTTTCATATTCACATCAATGGCAATTGCAAGAAACACATCAAAGCAAAAACATAGTGAAGGTTAGGCCAGACAGATGTCTGCATTGCCCATAAAGGAGCCTTTCAACATATAGGCTGTCCATCACAACAGCTTCAAAAAACACATTTGACCCCCAAATACCTATGAACCCCAATTGGCTTTCTGACTTCAAAAATTGTGTTGAAAAATTGTTGAAAAATCTACTTCAATAATAAACTAAGACAAATGTTTTATTTTAATGTAAATGTACTTCCTGGAACATTGTATAGAGGAATTGACTCAAGAATCCTGTTGTTGGCCCCAGCTGTGGCGCAACTGGCTGGGGCACGTGCACTGTACGCCGGCGACACGGGTTCGATTCCCGCCCCATGGTCCTTTCCGGAACCCACCCCAACTCTCTCTCCCACTTGCTTCCTGTCAATCTCCGCTGTCCTCTCATTAAAGGCATAAAAAAAAACCAAAAAATATAATAATAAAAAAAAAAGAGTCCTGTTGTTACGCAATAGGTTTGCCTTGTGTCTAATTGTACTATTCTACTCAAAACAAAGTACAGATCACCAAGTTGAGAATAGCACTATTTTCACACGTTGTGTGGTGTGAGTTGTGAGCATTCTGGAGCATAATGACTGCCGTGCATCACCCACTTGGGTGTTAATGGGTGGTGGTCCTCCTCTTCACAGTAAAATTGCTTGGGGTTCCTAGAAAAGCTGCATAGTAATGTGTTGTTTTTGTACACCAAGAAACATTGTGATTGTTTTCAGCTCATTCTATGACACCTGGAGAGAACATCATCCAATTCAGGCAGCGAAGGTCCACGGACTACCTACAATGTATGACTGAAGCCATAGAGGTTATGTGACATGGAGATAGACACTCTCTATGACATTGGTGTGGATAGTAATTAACACAAGAATGCATTTGATGGCAGTCATTTACTTTACAAAAGGATTGCCGAAACCATCGGTTAATTAATTTCATTGTCCTTGTCTGAAAAGGATTCCTTGGAATAAAGGAAGTCCTGGGTGCTACGAATTCCACCTTCTCCATAGGGTGCTGTTATTTGAAGATTGCCAGGTATAGATAGAGGGTCTTCAGACTCTAAAACAAACAAGGTTTCTTCTACTCCTTAACTCTACGATGCCACTGAAACCAAAAGGTGAGGTTCAAAAACAACTAGAAGAAAGGAATAAAAATGGTCTTTAAACCAGTATTGTGTAGGCTGCTGTGTATTTACTGTGACTAGTACTGATCTTCAGCTGCTGTTTCTATGCTCTATGGGTGTAATGTACGCCAAAAATAAATTCATACTCCACATTCCATAAAAGATGGGGGCAGAATGAGACGTTAAGATGTAAACACTAATCTTGGCAGCCAGATGAAGACGTAGTGTGCACCTCACACACGAAGGGAATGAAGGGATGAACGACTGTTCATTATTGCCATCTGGATGCTTTAGAACAGTGTGTGTGTATGCTTTTGTGTGTGTCTGTGTGTGTGTGTGTGTGTGTGTGTGTGTGTGTGTGTGTGTGTGTGTGTGTGTGTGTGTGTGTGTGTGTGTGTGTGTGTGTGTGTGTGTGTGCATGTGTGTGTGTGTGTGTGTGTGTGTGTGTGTGTGTGTGTGTGTGTGTGTGTGTGTGTATGTGTGTGTGTGTGTGTGTGTGCGTACATGTGCACAGGAACACACGTGTCTATGCATGGAAACAGACTTCGAATTTGTGTTGTTTGTCTGGCCAATTGCAGTAATGCGAATATTTCAGCTGAAGACATAAGAAATGCATTATTTTGATCTCCCCTTCTGGGTCGCCTCTCTATTCTCTCTTTCCTCCATCTTCATCTCTCCTCCCCCGTTCTCTCTCTCTCTCTCAATTTTTACTTCCTCTCTCCCTCTCCCCTTTATCGTTTTTCTGTTCTTCCTCTCTCTCTCTCTCTCTCTCTCTCTCTCTCTCTCTCTCTCTCTCGCGCTCTCTCTCTCTCTCTCTTACATGTTGTTGTGTTGTTGAGAGGAGGTTCATAAAGTGTCACATATTCTACTCTGTGCTTTTATTATCCTTATTTATACCCTGACGATATGTGCCTCTTAATGAGGGGCTTTCAGTTTGCATCTAGAAACTTCTGCAGCAGTGAAAGCAGAAACCGAACGTCTGCAAACCTGATGTCATTTTTTCCAGCACGACATAATGGACCGTGGGGTTGGAAGAGGGACAAATCCCGTCGTGGTCGAGAATTAGAAATTATACGGAAACTCCTATTCAGAAATTAGCTGATGGGGGCAGTGACACATTCACAAGTTCACACACATCGTACGATATTCACCATTCAATATAATAATACTAAAACTTTTTTGAAAGTTATCTTATTTGCAGTCGTCTGCTCTAGTTAGTAAGGTATGAGGATGAAACACACACTTCTCTTCACAGTCTGACACTATTAGCCTAGCTTAGCATAATTCACTGGAAGTTGGTTAGACCAGTTAGCCTTGTCTAAGTGGTGTTAACTCAGTGGTTCTTAAACTTTTTGTCTGGTGACCCCCAAAAAAAAAACATGGGGCAAGTCTCACGAATCTGGCAAGATTTGCCAATAGAACAAGAAGATTTTCACTTTGTACAAGGCAAAAAAACTTAAATCAAGTGCAAAGATGCCTTGTAATGAGAAAATATTAGAAAATAAGTACATATTTACTTGATTTAAGCTTATTTATCTCACTTAGATTTTGAATTCTAGGATTTTTTGCAGTGTGCCACCGAGTCATCATCTCACCTGTGCCATGAGTTGCCTGGTCGCTTGTGTGTCAGGTGTGTAGAGCACCTTCCCCTGTATGATCGGCCTGAACGTGCTCCACAAGGGCCGCAGGCGGGGCGAGCCCTCCAACGTGCCGATGAGCGTCTGGCAAAACTCACCTTGGAGTGGGAAAAAAAAAAATAACAAGTTTTCATCTGACAGCCACATCATCATCATCATCATCATCAACACTTCAAAAGTGTTCCTTTCTAATCCACTTGGAATTGAGTTGTACCAACGAGGGGCCGAGAGAGGGGAACAATAACTGGAGGGGATGAAAATGGGTTGGCAGAGGGAGAAAGTCGGCGCTCTTGACAGCCACAGGAGTTTTGAGTAACACATTATCGCAGCTCCTTCCCCTGAAGTGACATTTGCAATGAGGAGGGTGAGTGGCGGCTCTGACTCTCCCTGCGAGTTTTCCGTCCGAGGCACTCGGACACATGAGGGGGAGGTGCGGACTCGGGCAAAAAGCTTGTCTGCTGTGCTGGTGGTGGTAATGTGACCTGCAGGGCTTCATTTTGAAACGTTTCCGCAGATCAATCAACATCCAGACGCCCACTGACTGCAGACATGCAACACTCGCTCTAACGCTTGTGGGGAAGTCAGAGGAGTCAACTAAACAGATCCGTGCCAGATCCGGCCCGGATCCGACTGCCATGTGGTCTGTTTCTGACTCTGTACACCTGCCACCAGCCATCTGAGCTAGATCCATTTGAGGTCAACCTTCCATCTCAGAAAAACATACAATAATAGTTAAATATTCCACTCTCTCTCTCTCTTTCTCTCTCTCTATCTCTCTCTTTCTCTCTCTCTCTGTTGTCAGCAACATACTTGTGGCAGCCCATGAGTATTGCATTATCATAGGCACATCTATGAGAACAAAAAATATTTCAAAGACACAAAGGACCTCAATTATTATGAATGGAAAAGTGCAAAGTCGAAAAAACAGAAAATGAGAAATTAATTCAATTAATATCAATTAGCTGATTTAATACCATGAGCAAAATCCCCAGCCCCAGCAAACACTGGTGGATTACTCACTGTAATGTTCCCCCATGTCACAAAATTTAGCTTTAGTCCATGCATAAAGTTGCTGTGTTGTCTGCCCAACGTTTTGGTGACTCAACTGGCTCCTTTAATGTGTAAAATCTGGTGTTTTTCCAGCCACAACCTTTAACACCAGATGGAGTGCAACAATGCGGATTGAGATATGAATAGTCTACATGCATGGGGGGGGGGGCACGTTGTGTTGGTGCAACAGACATGCATCTTGATCACACGGTGCATCTTGATCACATAAAATATGATCACAGCTACTTTCGCTGTGCTTTCCTCTTAAAGCATGGATGATCTCACACACACAGACACACACACACACACACACACACACACAAATGAATGACCTCCCAGTGCTGGACATGTATAGAAGTGTCCATTTAAAACCCATACATTTAGCCTTTTAAGCAAGGGCAGTTGTCATGTCTTGACAGTGCAATAGCTCTGAGGATAAGGGTGAGACGTTGCACTCGAGATCACCCAAGCAGAAGAAATGAAAAGCCCGGCCTCCTCTACTGTACATCAGAACTAAAGGGCTCAGGAAAAAAAAACACTTTACAGAACTAAAGGGCTCAGGAAAAAAACACTTTACAGAATGTTATGGCAGAGAAAGAGCTCACATGCTAAGCAACCTACAGTAGTTCAGGCCCTTCACACAGTGCTAACCACCTAGATTAAAATTGAAAATTACAAAGCCTCCTCTGAAATAATACACCCAGGCTTTTGAGTATGGGTAAAGTAGTGCACAAATTAACCCCATGGTCAATTTGGTACATCCCACTATAGGGGTGATTTAAAGCAATTAACGCATATATCCACGTGCATGACTTTGGTAGAAGGACAAATGTCCAGGAATGGGAGAGATGTGAGTAGGAGAGAGTGGCCCTGGACTAAGGGGCGAGGTTGCTTGCTAGCAGACTGCTATAACGTTTGTCCCTCATGGATATCATCCAGGCCAGCTGTTGTAGCATGAAGCCCACAGATGGGCCTCACATTCCATTCACCAGGGTCCGCCTCCCTTGGCAGTTTAAATACATCAGTAAACAGCTTATTATTCAATAAACACAATTAATCAGAGCAAAGCGCCTTTATAGTTCAATGAAGTGCATCTTTCACCCCACAAACTCTCTTTTTGTCTTCGTCTAGCTATCATCCACTTATCTTTTTCCATTTACTATATACTTCTATGTGTTCATCCATCCATCCATCCATAAATCTATTTGGGTGTGCCTTTCTCTTTTTATCCCTTTGTCTCTCTCTCTCTCTCTCTTTCACTAAAATCTCTCTCTTTCTCCTCGCCTCTTCTTTTATCACTCTCTCCTTATCACCCTCTCCACCTCTTTTTCCAAACCCGCCTCTCTCTCTCAGGACTCCACGTAACAAAGAGGGTCCATTTTGTCGCACAATGCCGGCATCGGGGAACCAAATCCAAATCCATATTTTTGCACAGGGGCAGCGCCGCCAAATAATTGCCTGGTGCCCGGAGTCAGCCCCATGTACTACCTGCTGAATTTAATCAGCTTGGGCTGACTCCTGGAGACAACCACACACACACACACACACACACACACACACACACACACACACACACACACACACACACACACACACACACACACACACACATGCACACACACACATACACACACACACGCGTGCACACAAATACAAGACCTGCACACACTCCATCATACAAAAAACATTGCTGGGTATTCAAATAGCCTTTGTGTGTGTGTGTGTGTGTGTGTGTGTGTGTGTGTGTGTGTGTGTGTGTGAAAGAGAGAGAGTCTGTCTGTGAAAATAATTTTTACAATTCACTGCTTATTCAACATGCAAACACACATACACATAGCGACAGATGGGTGAGCGGAATAATAAGCACAGAGGTCACTTTCACCCCTGCAGTTTGTTTTTCGTTAGCCCATACACTTACTACTTCTAAAAACAATATATACAGTATATATATACTCTATAAATCATATATGATGTTTATTATAACATATGCACAGAGAGTATCCCTGTAGGTCCAAATCAGTTAAAGGAAGGAATCTCGCTTGCTTTGACATAACATCTTTAATCTGTCATGAAGACATGTTGTCATAGTGGCTCACCAAAAAATAAATAAAACAGGCCCATTATAACAAACTGTACAGAATGCAAAACAAACATTGACAACAATGATGCTGCATCGTGCGGAACAACCTTGAGAGAATAGCATGAAGCAGAAACAAAACAGTGTTGTTTAAAAACATGACACCGCCATCACAAAACGGCAAGAAACAATGATAGACAGGACGTTTATAGGAGTCGGAGAGTGTGTGTGTGTGTGTGTGTGTGTGGGGGGATCACACTTGACAGCTTAATGCTAGTCGTGCCAATAACAGACTGTCAGACTGAAACAAAACCAAGTGTCGACTCAGCACTGGGATTACTCTCTGAAACATTACGGGAGAAATCAGTCTTGCATCGCTTGAATCCAGTGTTGTTGAGACGAAAGCTGGAATAATGTGACGGGCAAACGGTGCGTGCCGCAGATAAATCAGAATGAAATGATTCTGATTTGCATTGAAATACTTCTGGGCCAGGATATTAGGCATTCATCAGGTGATGTTCAAACATAATAGAGACAGAGAGGCTCCCCGAAAACAATACATGAGATAAAATGATCGAAGAAGCACTCGTCTGCATAGTGTATGAGACTCCGTTATCATAAGAATAAGTTTCAATCTTTTGACCTCTATCTCACTTAAAATACGGACGAGGAGGATGGGTGGTGTTGTAAGCCCCCACAGACTCCACAGTAATCAAAACCGGCCAATGCAACTCCTCCCAATAATCATATCATCATGAAAAATGAAGCTGTTATAGAGTATGATGAAGTGAAGTACTCAATGTTCAACTCAAGATTTCGCCCATGATTCCACACCAGATTTGACGCGCATCCAGATCATACCTGCCAACACTCCCGTTTTTCCCGGGTTTCTCCTTTATTTCAAGGTCATCCCCCGGCGCCCTCCCGTTTTGTTATTTCTCCCGAAAACTCCCGTAATTTGCATGGCCATCAACCTTCATTTTAAAATCACTGATCCATTCATTTTTTTTTGTTAGTCTGACATCTCTCAGGTTGCCAGATTGTGTAAGAAATACACCCTATACATGCACAATCACTTCCTTTCAATTTCAACCCTTTTGTCAGGCTAAAACCTAGCAACCCAAAACCCAAATAAGGAAAGGGATGCAGACTACGCAGCCACTGAGTCTCGCAAGCAAGCGGGCTAGTTGAATAATAGCCTACTCCAGAACTAGCTGTTGTCAAATTGTTGGGAATTGAATTGATTAACACATCACATAAACTGTTATTGAGTGTTGTTGATACACAATAGGCAACTTGTGTCCTTGGAACAAAATCTGACAGCAGCTTTGGAGTTTTGAAAGTAGGCTGCAGGCAACAGAAGGAGGATAACGTAGGCTTTCGGTAAGGTAAAAGCAACGACCAAAATGCAGTGTTAAAACACGTGTATGAGACATGTTGAATATGCAAACCCTGATCCACAGTGTGCAAACACAGACACATGGTTGTCTGAACTTTTCCACTGGAGCAGACAAAGAGCCTACTAACAGGATAAAAGGCAGTGACATACGAGAGTCGTGAGGTGACTTGAAAGTAACACCAAAGAGTTTTTTGTACCTTAAAATAATGTTTCCAAAATCGTTTCAGTGGTTCATCAACTTGTAACAGGGTGAACGGCACTTCTGCATTCGCTTCGCAGCCCTCTATCAGCTATAACCGCACTATGTAAGTTTGCCAGATCGGGTAGCGGATCTGTATAAACAAATAGCGTGCGTGCGACAGAGGGAAAGTTCTTTGGTGTTGCTTTAAACAGAGGAAACTTGGTTCATGTTCTCCTCCGAGCCGGTTTGTAATAAACCTTGGGAGTGTTACCTTTCTTAACACATCTCAGTTCTGTTTTGCTTCCATGTCATTTTTAATTCTCACCACATCACCACACAGATAAATGTATATATTATATGATGAGTCACCACACAGATAAATGTATATATTATATGATGAGTCACCACACAGATAAATGCATATATTATATGAGTCACTGAACAAGTCTGTTTTCAGTTAAGGATTGCAGAGATGCAGAGGTGCAGAAATCTAGCGTCAATAATGAAAAAAAAAAAACGTTCTGTATTTTTAACACAAATTTGGTTTGACCAGATTCAAAGCATATCGTGCTTCATGTGTCTGCATGGTGAAAATGTATTCCTTTTATCCCTGATCAGTTAGAATGTATTGCATGAGCCTAAAACAATTTATGACACTCGTTAGCTGAACGTTTTCATATTGGAGTCTCCCACATCACACTTCAACTGCACAAACTAGAGGTGCCAGTCTGTTGTATGCATGCATTATATAGAGGAGAGTGGAAAAGTGCATCTGAAAAATGTATCAAAGTGAGATGATAGATCATGCACACTCTGGCTCAACTCTCCCATGAGATTTCTGTCAAGAGTTCAGTGCTTTTTTTAAATCGGTTATGGTGCACTACGAACACTCCATGTGCATGTGTAATAAACTTGTAATAAACTCAGTACTACAAACTAGTACTCACTACAATATAATTTAACTCATTATACTGCAAATTGACTGGGTTGAGACAAATGTTTTTATATACCACATCTTGATGACTGAAATTATACCTTTAAAACAGTGACGGTGGACATTAGCTAAAAGATACACTTTTTCTTTTTACATTTTAATTTAAATTACCACACCGACAACTGCTGTTTCAGCTTTAGTGTCTTTCTGAAACACGCACACACAGAGAGAGAGAGAGAGAGAGTGAAAGAGAGAGAGAGAGAGACACTGCGACCAAAAAACAATGAATATCTAAGCACCTGCTGCCTCTTTGCTCCCTCTTGACTGAGAGAAGGCTTAAAGCTCCACTGCATCCCAAAATGACCATTATGAAAACAGAGGCTCCAGAAGCTGTCTACATATTTAATGGCTTGATTCGAGTCCACTCCAGTCGAATGATTTCCCAGGGGCAGTGGCTACATCCGCGCTCCACACACACAAAAAACACGCTGCACCGCGATTTCCCATTTCCCACAACAATGGCTCTGTGATCGCGACAACCGCCCACGATCATGATTCCTTACATATCTGTGGGGCTTTTGTTAATGGAGGGAGGAGGGGTTATGTGATGAATGTGACTGATGCAGGAGACAGGGCCTTGTGTCGATTAATTTCTGATTGTCTTGTGCAATTCGGTTAAGTTTGGGGATGTCTTGGCGTAGGGTAGGTCTGAGACATGTCAGATCCAATGCTTTTATCTTGTCAGGATTAAAACGCTGACCTGAGTCAAAGATTTATCGCAGTGTTAAAGTGACACAGACAGCCACAGGCCAAAAGTATCTGATAGACCCAACGGGTATTGGCTTGGACAAATACGTCAGAAAAAATAACTAAGTCAAATCAATACAGCTTATCGCTATCATTTAATACATATCAATCTGTAACCCTTCTTATTACATTGCATTGCCCTTGCTACATTGTAACTATAATTGAACATAGTGTGACACATTGTGTCAATGTGTGGAAAACAGTGTCTATGAATAATATGATACTTACACAATTCCACATTAACTTAAATCCCAGTTTCAATGTTTATGTAGCATACACATAATACAGCTACCCTGGCTCTGAACCATATCCTTGGTATGGATATAAAGTTTAACCATTGGCAGACGCTTCTATCTAAAGCAACTTACAGTAGTCATATCACAAGGGCCATCGTCCAACGCCTTGCTCAGGGGCACAATGGTGGAAGCCGGGAATTGAACCCACAACTTTACAGGCTACTACATGCTAGCCCAGCTCCTTAACCACTACGCTACTACTTTCCCCATGACATCCGTGTGCACTTTTCTGAACTTAGACTTACTTGCATTTCTCTGAGTTGGCTGCTGGCTACTGCTGTCCTTCCGCTCATTCATCGGCCATGAACTGGACCTGGCTTGAGTGGACTTGGTGGAGTTGGAGTCAGGGCTTGGCCCACACAGCAGTGCAATTAGGCCGCCGAAGGTGTTATTTCTAAAGTCTACACCATCAGTCACACTTAGCAGAGTCCTCTGAGTCCTCAGCATCTGTTGGATTACATTGCATTGCATTACATTTGGCTGACATTTTATTTACTTACAACATTGTAAACAGTTTAAAGCTTTTTAAAACAATTCTCCCAACAATTCTAGAGCAATTTAAAACAATTTAAAAGGTAGAGTACAATAAGAAAAGTGCATCAGTGAGTGCTGTTTTTATACAGTTAAGTGCCAGTTGGTCAGATGATAAGTGCTAGAATTAAAAGGCTGGTTGTACGTAGTGCTACGAGAGGAGATATTCTCTGAAAAGCAGGGTTTTTTGGAGATGGAGAGGGATGTCTCTGCTCTAGTAGGAACTGGTAGCGTGTTCCACCAACGAGGAACAGATGACAAAAGTTGGCCTGAGCCAATATTGTGGATAAAAAAAAAAAAATAAAAAAAAATTAGGTAACACTTTATTGCACTGTTACAGTGTACTTACCTAATTAGGTACAGTGGTACAACCTGTGTAACAACATGTACTATCAGGTACTATCATTGTACTTGCATAATGTATTTGTGGGTACCTACCAGGCTTGGAATTTCACCATTCTGGGGGCAAGGCCACTTGGCCTTCAGTTGGGCATATTTGGTGGGGGGCACAAAGGCCACATGTCAGGGCACCAAGGCCAAAGTTAACTATTAGTAGTAGGCTATAAAAATGATCAAAGTTGTATTTAGCCTATTCACTGCAGTAGACCTGCATCACTGTATGAAACATTACAAAAACATGAAATGAAAACATGACATATTACATAGAACTGTAAATCATCTGACTATCTAATATTTACAGATATCTAGGCTATATTTAACATTTATTTTATATTTGGCCTGTTATGAAATCATGTATTGAACAATTTAAGCACAGCTCAGCTTTAAGAAACTCAAATAGCCTAGATGCATGCTTAGCATTTTGTGATCATTAAGGCTACTTTTACAAACTCTTAGTCAGCTGTCCTCTGATTTACCAATATATAGGCAATATTTGTAACATTTATTTTGTATTTGGCCCGTTATGAAATTATGTGGAACAATTTAAACACATTGTAAAACTTAAAGCCCAAATTTGGAGACATCCATGTGTAATAGGTTGAAATGGAGTGCCTGTGCCTTTAAGCCAACCCACCACATTGGTGCCACACCGGATGCCGGATGGGTAGTAATTATCAAAGAGGCTGATGCTTGCTTTATAAGTGTGGTGTCAGACATGGCCTGGGAAGCGGCAGGACTAGGTTGGGATTGTTTGTCTGTCTCTAGTTTTGTGCCCTCGTTTGCTCCTTCTCATTCTGTGCTCCTGTGGTTAGCAGCTCGTGGATATCCGTGGTCTTCTGCAGAAGGTGTGTCCGGTTTCATTGAATGCGATTTGATTGTATTATGTGATCAGTCGCTAACTTTCCCTTCGTAATAGGGACCCATGGTTGGGAGTGGTGCTGCAGGAGTTGGGAGTCGAAATGATTGATCGCTGTGACTCAGTTAGCGATTCGTGAGCTAAGGAGTGTGTGGGTTTTGTTGTCTTCTGCTGGTACGTGAACTGCCCTAATACCTGGCTCCCATTTCAATTGTAGGCAATTATGTTTATCTTTCCTGCATTGCTCGCTTCTGCCAGGTTTTCATGGTCCCGATTGGCCACCCAGTTCAATACGGGTCCACTGGAAATCGATTTCATCAGCTGTTGTGGTAATGCGGGCTACTTTGATAAATATGTGTTAGTTTATAGTCTAGTTAGTAGCATTAACCTTTGTATCCATTTCCCACTCTCAGCAGGTTTTACGCTGGCTACATCCATTGGAGTGGGATCTCTATTTTCACCAGCTAATACTTGTGCTGCTGTTTTGTCTCTCTGATTTTGTTTTGTTTTATTTAGTATGCCGCCTGTCCACGACGGATGCCATTAGCAGTAGGCCTAATCTAGGGCGAAGCCTACTGTGCGCGCTGGCACAGGCTTCTACAGTAACCCTCCGCTTGTGTGTGTGCATGCGGCCTGTGTATGTGTTATTTGTATGGTTTTATTTCTGTCTTTGTCTGTGGGAAAAGGTCAGCCATTGGCGCTTGTGTTTAGTTTGTTTATTTCTTTGTTATCTTGTCCATTATATGTCTCACCAGTGGCAAGTGTCGCCTCATTGCATGGGCATGTGTCTGTATTTGTCACAAAGTCTGCTGTGAGTGGTTAAGGCGCTTTTGTGGTGCCCCTGTTGGTTTTGGTTCTGTTGCAGTTGTGCATGCTGTGTTTACTCTAACTGTAAGCTTACTTTACACCTTTGTTTCACTGCCCCTCAGACGGTGAGAGCGCCTGTTGGCTCCTCATGACTTAGACCGGTTTCTTGACCCATTGGTGTGATTGTGTCTTTCATTGTTTCTTTTTTTTTGTTACCGGGTTGGGGCTTTACTGCAGGGAGGCTTGTCACCTTGTGGTGGGTGTCTATTTTTCATGTGTGTGTTTTACTGTGTGCATTCCCAGTGTAGCGTGCACCTGGGTGGTTGTGGTGTATCCAGAGTTCCACGTGTGGTCCTGTTGACCCCAGTCCAGATAGCCTGCCTCCCCTGGGTAAGCCCCACTCCATGTGTTTAAGTATTTGTTGTGTCCTGTCTATGGGAGTATCCCTAATGTGAATTGTTCTGTCTTGTCCAAAATAAAATTACCGTATGCCATTCTCTTGATGTGTTCTTGAAATACAATAAAAACACGTAATTATTGGTTTATAGAATTCTGTCTCTGTCTCATAATTGCAACGAACCTGTGTGTCTACAAATCTGATAGCTAGGAAGTGTGTGCCCAGGCTGCATTTACGCACACCACCTCACCATTTAATTCCTAGGGGAGCATTACTCCTCTAGGTGGCGTAGTCGACAACTAAAATCTGAAACTCTACTCCCGCTTCGCTACACATGTATGTCGAACTTTACTGCAAATTCAAAACTGGATTACTCTGGAACGGCTAACTGTACAGGGGACTGCTTTACACCTTTGTGTTCGGTAAGGTCTCCTGTTTATTCTGATATATGGGTTGTCATGTGTTAAAAGAAGGGTTCGTAAAGTATTACACCGAGATGAATGGGTATGGAGATCATGGGACGCAACACCTTCAGTAGAATGTATGATTAAGTTGAATTATATTATTTACTTTTCTCGCGAACCGTTCAACACAGCAATTATCGGCTAACATCGTTTAAAAGCTGAGAAAAAGCTCTTTCATGTGATATGTGGTGTCTGTGTGATGAATAGGCTACTTCGCGAGTAGTTCAACATGAGAATGGGTGAATTTGGACGCACTTTCTTTCTTGCGCTGCCACTTTCTCCACTGCGTAAATGACTAAATTAATTTGCGCTGTGAAATATTATTTTGACAGGCCACAGGCTAAATAAAAATCGCTATTAGTAGGACACAAAGCAGAATATTGAAAGAAGGGGGCACCAAGGCCACCGTGGCCTGTAAACCTCTCGTCATGGCCGCCGTGAAATTCCTACCCTGGTACCTACATATAGTTGTTACATTGTAATACTGAGTGCTTTTACAAAACTTGCCTAAATTTTCATCAGAGGCAAAGAGCTGACCTGAGACCTGCTGGATGGGGTAAACCGGGTCATGATAGATTTGATATACAAAGCATGCTTAGCTCCAGTCAAGGCCTCATTGTCTTCAGTGTACATGTAACAGCTGTGCTGCTACAACCTTGCTACTCTTTGATACAGTGGAATAAACTGGAACAGGTCTTGTCTTGGAGCAGGTCTACTAATTCACATTTACTGTGTGGTATAACAGCAGACACGTTTCAACACACCAATTACAGGATGCATAACATCATTGACAGGATGTATATATGTAGATGTAAGTACTTAACTGGTACACTTTATTTTAATGGGTTTATTCCACTGTATCAAAAGAGTAATAAATGTGTACCAACACAGTTGATACATGTACTACAGTATGTAGGGTAATGGCAGATATGTTCCAAGACACCAATGACACAACATACATGTAATATGTAATTGTAAGTACTTAACTGGTACACTTCATTTTAATGGGTTTATGCCACTGTATCAAAGAGCAATAAGTGTGTACCAACACAGTTGATATATGTACAATGTAGTGAATTAGTAGACCTGTTCCAAGACATCGAAGACATAACATACATGTCATATGTACATGTAAGTAATTAACTGGTTAATACACTTAATAGGTTTATTCCACTGTATCAACGAGTAACAAGGTTGTAGCAGCACAGCTGTTACATGTACACTGAAGACAATGAGGCCTTGACTGGAGCTAAGAATGCTTTGTATATCAAATCTATCATGACCAGATTTACCCCATCCAGCAGGTCTCAGGTCAGCTCTTTGCCTCTGATGAAAATTTAGGCAAATTGGCAAAGTTTTCTAAAAGCACTCAGTATTACAATGTAACAACTATATGTAGGTACCCACAAATACATAATGCAAGTACAATGATAGTACCTGATAGTACATGTTGTTACACAGGTTGTACCACTGTAACAGCGATATATATATATATATATTGACAACAACATGAACAACAACATAATACCACCACATAATCTCTTCTCTGAGACAATAACAACACCATGGCAGCAACTATATTGTACATCAAAACACCGGCGCTTCATATTGGGGCTCATTTGATCTAATTCCAGCCTCATTTTCATACAGCCTCGGTTGAGACTGGGAAATGGCCTGTAATTGGGAGCAGGTGTCTCGCCTCTGAAATGTGATATCTCGCCTTTATTGGGCCGACATTCAAATTCAAACACACTCCACCGCACGAGTGAGAGAGCGAGCGAGTGGGAGGGAGGGAGGGAGGGTGAGACAAACCTGGTCTACCAGAGGAGCCACGTCTGTCACCATTTGGCTGTAGAGCTCGACACTCTCTGCAGGGTTCAGGCCCAGCGCTGTGGGGAGCTGTAAGAGGAAGAAGAGGAAGAGGAAGAGGAAGTGGCAAGTCAAATTTAGGGTTTACATTTGCGCTGCAAAGATTTGAAGTTTAAGCATTAACATTAAATGGCTCGCCATGGAGGTCTTTCAAAGTTAAAGCACCAACATATGTTTAGCCAGATGTTTGATAAATCAACTTGATGTTTGCCAGTCTATTGAAACGCACTGCCTACGAGTCTAGTGCTAAACATGATCATGAAAGACCCCTCAGTGTAAGTAGTGTCTAGGTAAACTGGAGGAGTAGGATAAGCAAACACATTTTCTATGAACATTTTTGTGGACAATCCAAACTGTTTAAACACAACCATTGATGAAAAGCTGTTTGAGAGCATTCACCAACATTTGTTTACAGTTGTTTGGACTCAGAAAATAAAATATGAGTGTGTGAATGTGTGCTAAATGACTACATTCATTGTAAATAATTATATAAAAGTGCACCATACAACTGTTTCTAACTGGACGGGGTCCTTTTTAGGAATGGTAAGTTTATCTAAATGCAAGATAGCAAATTCACACAGGCCTTCAGCTACATTTGCATTGTAAAGACAATTTGAAGTATTTACTTCCAAGGTCATTACTCGTACTGAAACACATAGGGCTGAACAAGGACCCGAGGTGGGTGAAATAACACGTTTTGAAGCCACCAGTGCCTTTGTGTCAAGCTTAAAGAGACGTATATGGCAAAGAAATGAGCTTACTCTAACCTTGAGAAAACTAAAATACTTTATAACATTTCCTGAATAGAGGGGGTGGGGTGGGGTGGGTTGGGGGGAAAAAAGGACCAAGAAGAGTTTGTAAAGGAAGGAGAATTCCCAAGTCGCTGATAAGGAAAGAAAAAAAACCTAAAGAGAGGTCTTTTCTTTTCTACAAACTCAAGGAGATGTCATTTGCAGACAAATTTTAGCCCAGCAATTTCTCCTCCGAAACCACCCACCCACCCTCATTCCTTACCCTCTGCCTCTCTCCACTCTCACTGCATCCTGAGTGCATTCATTTGGGCCCAATTTTGCCCTTGGCATCAAGGCACAAGGAGGCGAAAGTGGACCCGATAGACACCATGGACCCCCCCTCTCCCCTCACCAATTCACCACCAGTGGAGGTGGGGGGGGCAGGCTTTAAGTGCTAATACACTGAAAAGGACGACGCTGTTAGGTGGTGTGTGTAGGTGTGGTGATGGTGTGTGTGTGTGTGTGTGTGTGTGTGGGGTGGGGCGGGCATGATTTGCATTAAGAGGTGATACTAGACCCTGGGTACTTCACACGCTCACTGAGCTAAAGTGCTTTAGAGGAGACGTAAGTGAGATGCCTACACTCTCCATACACACACACACACACACACACACACACACACACACACACACACACACACACACAATGGTCGCCGCCGTCCCCCTCAATCCTTCAGCACCTGCTCGTCTCAATGACAGCCTAGTGCCCTAATGGCGATATAAAGAGAAGCTCTAATTGTAACCAGGGGTCCTACAACATTGGGCTTAAGTGTGTCATTGACGTGTGGGCACCGCCATATTTTATTATTAGCATGACAAGTCATTGTCAGTCTGCGGAATACAGAGGGTAAATCACTTACTAAGCGGCGAGGAGTGGAAGATGGCCTGTTTCATCATCGCCAAGCCAAGGAGAGTGTCTGGAAATGTTAAGACGGGCTGGAGGCAGCAGAAGGGTTCCAGTTTTTTGGAAGTATTGTGTACATACATAATAGTTATTTGGAAGTATTGTGTTTACTTTACCCGTTGCCAGTGAAAATAAACCAGCGAGATAAGAAGAATTTCTTGAAGTGCGACCAATCTTTGATTTTCTGTAAATTTCCTGGATCACGCGCCCACAGAAAACGGGAGAGCGCGGTGTTTGCAAAAAAAGAAGTATTTTGTTTAAAATATATTTTGGGGCTTGTCTATTAGACAGGAGTACAAAGAGAGTGACAGGAAGTGAGGGGGACCCGAGTCCCAAGACCAAAGACTGACTTGAACCCTGTGCACTTGGACCCGTGCGGTATGAACCTGGGTTCCCATGGGCACTTGGACCCTAAAGGGCCATTCACACCAAGAATGATAACGATAACTATAACCGTAACGATAAAAGCGTCCACACTGAACAACGATAAACATAGTCTCTCCTTGTGTTAATGAATGTGATGGCTAACATTTAATGGGTTCTGATTGGCTATTAGCTTTTTATCATTCTCAAAATCACTCTGAAAGTGATCCCCAACGATATCGTTCTTCATGTCATTATCATTATAGTTTATGTGTGAACGTCGTCATTCATATTAACAAGACCGATATTTGTTTATAGTTACCGTTATTGTTATCGTTCTTGGTGTGAATGAACCTTAAGTGCGGTATGAACCCAGGTTTCCATGGGCACTTGGACCCTAATGCGGTATAAACCTGGTATGAATAGTCAAGGATAGACATTAACATTTGGGGTTGATCACAGTATACCCACTACAGCTAACTACTACATCGCAGTATATCCACTACAGCTAACTAGACTACACCACTCATTTCTAACACTTGCTATTCAAAAGACATTTTAGTACTGTGAAAACATCTGATGAATGTTATTGCACATTAATAGATACAGATAAAATTGTGGCTTCAATTGTGTCACTGTGACAGAGAAATAACAATGTACATATTGTAAACCAATGTCATACCCAGTATAGAGCCATTTGGGTGAACTGGGCGAGGCCGTAATCATACTATACTTCAAGGGAGACATGTCCACCCCAATATTCAACTATGCTCTTAGTGATAACATAAGCATTTCATTCATCCAAAGGACACATTCAAACTAGGCATATTTTTCTCAGCTGTTTTTTGACAGTTGACCAATCACAAGCGGATAACCGAGACCTGTCGTTTAAGACGATTCCGGCTTGTTTTTTGGAACAAATACGATGGCAGAATTTTTTTTTAAACTGAAAAAGCGGTCTGAACAACTTCTCTTGTCAGAAAAAGAAACCATGTGTGAATGTAGTCTAAGAACAACGATGTTCCATTGCCATTGCCCGCAGCTTTAGGCTGTACTGCAGTAGGTGCAGCTAGTCTAGATTTTAAAACCAAACAAGCTTTTGCACTCCAAATGCACTTCATCTCAACATCAGTCCACCACTCCAGAACCAACCACAGCTGTTTAACTCTTTAACTCTCTCCACCCCTCTTTCTCTATACTTCTCTCTCCCCCCATCTCCATCTCTCTCCGTCGTCTTCAACTCTCTCTCCACCCCTCTTTCTCTCTACTTCTCTCTCCCCCCATCTCCATCTCTCTCCATCATCTTCAACTCTCTCCACCCCTCTTTCTCTCTACTTCTCTCTCCCCCCATCTCCATCTCTCTCCATCATCTTCAACTCTCTCTCCACCCCTCTTTCTCTCTACTTCTCTCTCCCCTCCATCTTCCTTTCTCTCTCTGAACTTGTACTGCCTTCATTATCTATTTATGACACTGGTTGTCTTATGTACTATCTCTCAACGGAAAAACACAGAAATTCATTGCTCTTACACACACAAACACACACACACACACACACACACACACACACACACACACACCATCCTCACAAGTCACCAGAGTACACACGAGAGGCATGGAGATGAAAGTTTCGGATTAACAAACTTAGCTTTGCCCCGGTCACTCTTCCCTGTGTCCCAGAAGACCCACAGATGCAAATAGCACTCCGAGGGTGCTTCCACAACAGCCAAAAAAGGAAAAATCCTCTTCCAACCCAGCATTCGTCATACTGCACATACTGAAGTGCAGTGTAGACTCTTGGCGCTACAGTAAATGGACGGCATGTACTGTATTCAATTTCTCTGAGCGCATGGAGCATGGCGAATAGCCTTGCCAAAGGACACATCGGCAGGGTCAGGAGGAGCCAGGCTCGAACCAACAACAAAGACTCCTCTGATGAGTCACTGCCACTCCTCTCTGGCCAGTAAGAGCGCATTCAGTGCAGGTACAGACCTACCGTAATTTCCCAACTATTGGCCGAGGTTTATGATTCCAGCTATGATTCCTATGAGGTTAATACATGGGGGCAGTTAATATGGTATTAATATGGTTTTGTTTTCTCAACTTGCATAAAACACTGTCCTACAATGCGGGTAATATACAGGAAAGTACTGTAATACCCGAGGGTCTGATGTGTTTCCATAATTTTCACAATCTTAATGTTTGCCATAGAGAGAGAGATGTGGAGGAGAATGACAAATACGCAACGGCACAAACAGCTGAGGACTCATACAACTCCCCTGCAATACTGTCAAGAAAAATGGTGGCTATTGCCTTGTCATTTCATACAATAACATCAATTATGAATGCGAGTATCCAGGATGCAAATGACAACAGTGAGTAAGTCAACTGCTTATGGTTAGCTGTTAGAGATTTGGTAACAAGAAACATTCATAACTGACTTTCAACATGTTCTTAGACACCCCTCTAGGGTCAAAGCAAGATGTTTGGATGTCTGACAAATGCAGAGATCATAGTGTCTCTGAGATGGGGCCTGTCATAGAATGTTTGATATTAAGATGGCCTGTAAATATAGCTACAGTATGCATGTATACACACACTCACCCACCCACACACACACACACACACACACACACACACACACACACACAGAGAGG